>NW_006239145.1:222624-236067 GCF_000226075.1 Solanum tuberosum | reverse complement strand
GGGGTCTAAATGAGCTGTCTAAATGGCTTGTTTATTTAAGCTCTGGTTTAATGGTTTCGTGTTTATTTTCACCCTCTATTTCTCCTTGTTTTTAAGTTCATTTAGTGGTCATTTGTCGAGTCTCGTTTTCTGCTTTCATTGTCTAATTTTATCATATTTTTCTTTCTCTGTTCATTCGTTTGGAGCATTACCATCTGGTTTCTGAAGCATCAGTTTAGCTTTGTTTGGTTCGTCATGGCTCATGATACTTTCTCAGTCTTTCTCCGAGTGTTGAAGCATATTGTTTCCTTCTCCATTTCTTTACTTGAAGTTGTAGAAATGTTGAGGTCCATAGCTTATTCATGTCATTCTTGTCTTACCTTAATAATATTATTTTGCTGATTTGTGCATGTGCAAAACCTTTAACTTCATTTTAGGATCCCATGGGTTGTTTATTACTTTGCTTAATCGTGTGAGATTATGATATGCATCTTTCTTTATTATTTGGGGTTATTTGTTGGTTAAGAAGAAAAAGTTTATTACTTTGGATTCCATATTAAACTGTATGTGGGCATCTCTTGTCAATACGTGCAGTAGCCTCATTATGCTTAGTTCTCTTTTTATTTACTTTGATTGAGAATCATGTTTATATCCATATTACTTTAGTCAATTATTAATTACTTTATTCTTTGTTTCTGCATGAACTTGGATCCGTAGATACTTAAGTTAAGTTGCTTGTTGGTTTAGAATCATATGTCCGTTTTATGTTGATTTTCATGGCTCGTATCAAAGTGTTAATTCAAATATGTGAAAATATACATGCTTTATTCGAATAAATAAATAAACTATTTAATACATGATAAGGATTTTATTTTTATTTTTACACGAAAGGTTATAATCGATGTCTTAACTTGAGTTTGGAAGTGTTTTGTTCATCTAATCTAGTTATTTATCTCACTGGATTATGTCACTGTTTTTCTCCTCATGTTATTAGATTTTTTTTTTTATCATCTAATTAAACTAACATGCTTAATATTAATAGTCTAGGTATTGAATTTGGTCCATTTGACTTTGCTCTTTTACTGCTCACTGTATCATATACATAAAAACATTTAGTCTTCATGGTTTTTTTTTTCCTTTACTTTATTGTTCGAATGTTGTACTGTTAGTAATTAATCAGTGAGTGTTTTTATTTATTTATTTATTTCGTTTATTTTCGTTTATGTACTCTTATTTTCATTTACTTTTTATCTCGCCCCTTCATTTTCCTTCCCAAGGCTAATTCTATATTTTGTTTGTCATTTTGCATGTAAAATCCGTTCAAGTCCTCATGGACTGTATCTTTGCATTTACAAGGGGGCCACGGAGGCCTCCAAAATTCTTGTACCGAGTCAGATCCCCCGAAAATTTGGTGAACAGGGTTCAGAGAAGATATACAAGATCGTATACACTAGTATACATCTAGTGTACACGAAAGAGAGAAAATAGGCTTAAAGAGGCCACTAGTCTTTAAAATTTGTATTTTGTCGTTTATTGGGCCTAAGCCTATTTAAGTATTATTATTATTTATGTTAAAAGTTTAGGACAGGTGAAAGAATTGGGCCTAAGGCCCAAAGAGAAAACATTCTATTTTGTGTTAGATTAGGACAGGTGCCAAATGGGCCCAAGTACTGGCCCAGACGGACAGAAAAAACCAGATTTGGGCCCAAATCTCTTTCCCTCTTCATCTTAATTATGTTTGCTTACCTGTTAATATTTGTTGTTAATCTTAGGGTGGAAAAGTTCAAATCCCCGAAAGACGCTTATTTTGTTTTAACAATTTAACTGAATTAGTCATCGCTTAACAAGACTTAAAGAATAATTTTTTGCAAAATTAGCTTACTTGGATAATATTTAAGTACTTCCCTTTTCCCCTTTAAAATAGTTCTAACTATAAAACAACTCAATTTTGCAATTTAAATTAAGTTAAATTATTTTAGTCAAATAATTAATTGCCGGATAACCACATTAGTGGACATTCTAGGTGCTTTTAAAACCTTCCTAGAATGTCAATAAGAACCTCGAACCCCTTTTTTAGTTTTCATTAGATTTCTGTTTTAATCTTTTGAAAACAACAGTTTTCTTGATTTTTCTTAAAAATTAAGTGGTGACTCTTAAACCAGTCCAAATAATATTTTCCTAATAAAACAGAATGACGACTTCCGCTGGGGATTTGAATGGTTCTAACCTTAAGATTAGTTTATTTGGCTATGTGTTTAAATTGTTTATGTGTTTAAATTATCGTATTTTATATTTACTGTGGCATTCATGGCACCCGATTCCGCCAAACGGCAAATAGTTTGCATTAGAAAAAGGTAGTTACGTGGCTTACCACGACTGTCCTTCAGATAAAACACAAGTTGAATTCTTTGGAAGTGATAAACGATAATATTTTCCTAATAAAACAACACCCACACTAACTCTCTGGTGGGAGAACCATTAATACTAATTAGCTAACCAAAGAACCAAACAACTAAGACATTTAAGTTACTGAAGCAAGTTAAATAGATAAAAACTGAAGTTCCCATAAACTTCCAAAAGATCTAACAACTAAACAATGCGGAAAAATACGCCTAGAACCTGAAAGTCAATGTACCAAAATATCTAACAATGAACCAAAAGTCTAATCTTCTAAGCGAGTTCTGTCAATTGCCGCCTGAAGATGCCCTATATTCAACAAAGAAATAGCAAGTGCAGTATAAATACACAATCACAGTGTACAGGTAGAATCACGCGGCTAGTTAAACTTGATAATATGTTGGTGAATACATTTATAAAACAGTTATACTAATGAAAAATTTGATTAATATAACACACAACCTATAAAAATACAAAAGGAACAACGTTCTCCGTATACGCTTACATATTACTTTGGTGTATGATAAAAACCACTTTAAAAATATATAATAATGTAATTACTACCAACATTTACGGTATGTTTATCACTTTTAAGAATGTAAGTATCCAACTTTTTTAAGTAATAACTGACAATAAATGAATATAGTAATACTTGTGTATATTTTGATATGAAAAAGACTCTAGCATACATTTATACTATTGAATATGTTGATATAAAAAAACACAACTGAACAATTTGATTACCAAAAGTAGATATCCAAGTGTATATGTTTTCAGATGAACTGTACATTTATACAAACAAACATCCATCTCTTCCTACCATTACATTGAATGCAATAACCCCAACAAAAAATTTAACAAAGTAGCTACCAAAAGAGTAAAGCAACATGATCATATATAAATAGAAGAGTTGACAATGTTTGACAAAAAACAAAAATATTAGTTTTAACCATAAGCATTAAATAAAAGGTCAAAATGATAACTAGGACAAGAAACTAATTGATCCTAACAAGTTGACTATTATCGATTCTTGCGGGTGGCCTGATCATTCTGGGTGGTGCCTCATTCTCGCTAACAACCTCTTCTTCCATCTTCTTCGCTGAATATTCCCACAATAGTACGTCGTATCTGATGCGGTTTAACTTAGAATCAAGGTATTGAACTGGAATACTTTCACCCTCACTTAGGTACTCTGCAAATGCTAGCAAATATATCCCACAATCCCTGAAAGATACACTTATTAAATAGGATATTGTTTATTTAAAAAGTAAATTAAGAGACTATTTTTTTATACTTACAAGTCACCTGATCCCTGTTGAGGTATATCCTCCACATACGTCACATCGTATGCAATGTCCTGATCTTGTGTATCATCTGAATTATTGGCAATCTCCATTGACACATACATTGGCAGAAGCTGAGCAAGCTTTTGAATTTCATCCCTAACATAAGAGTTATGACCTGCTGCTCTGTATGAGTCATATACATAAATGCGTCGTTCAACTATTGACAAAACAGCCAACACCCAGTGATTTTTCTGCTCCACATTCACTGGTATGAACACATTATCGATTGTATTCCATGGAATGGCAGCCATCAACCTATACCCATTTATGTAATCACGTATGTCGCTTTCAACATTTGCAACACATATTTCGCTTCCAACTTTAGCATATGTGGCATAAATTTCATCAATTTTTGACTTGAACAGACAGTCAACAGTAGTGTATCTGTAGCGACTATTGATGTTGTACTTACTTTTTTTACGCAAATAATATAGAACCACATCAATATGCTGTCAAAAAAATTATCAATAAATATATGTGCACATCTTATAAACAGAAAGGGCTCCTTTTACATATATATTCATGTTTTTACCTCATCAAAGTGATCGCTGATCGTTAAACGATATCTGTATAATGAATACCTCTTCTGAAGCCATACCGCGAATCTCTTGTCTTCTGGTAAAGGGTCGGAATCAGTCCACAAATGACTTCCTTCTTCAAATTAGATCCCTTCCATCGGTCGCATCTGCCCTGTCTCAATCGGTCGAGCTCTATCGGTCAACTATAGGAAACTGACCAATAGCTCTTCTTTCTTTTGGTAAAGGTTAACGGTCCTCTTCAAACATTGGTGCATAACGGGAGGCTAGCTCAGTATATTACCTTTCCTGTAGTTCTTTAATTTAGGAGTTTCTGATTTTAGGATAGTAGCTTCGGTCGATAGGGTAAGCGCTCATTTCGTTCTTGCTTGCTTTCATTCTGTTATGAGAGAGAGCTGCTATACGTCTATTCTCTTTATAGAGTTGATATACGTCTATTCTCTTTAGACAAATGACTGTCCGCTGGAAAATTCAGAGTAGGATTCATCCGTGTGGTTCCTTGACCGGGTCTTGAAAACTCGGATGATGCCATAAAAAAAGAAAAAAAATAGAATATACAAATACGTCGTACTTAAATAAGTATAATCAACACGCAGTAGCCGGGAAATTAGGAAAAACAAGGGCGCAAGATTTTGACATCATAATCTTTTTTTATTCATTTTTTCACCGGGCTTGGACCATGTCTCCCGAACAATCTCAGTACATATGGCGCGAGACAATTCCACATATCGAGGTCGGAATGGGATCGGGTGATCTTCTAAGAGAGGTCTGTCAATAGTCGCCTGAAGATGCCCTGTACTCAACAAAGAAAGAGCAAGTGCAGTATCAGTACACAACCACAGTGTACTGGTAGGATCACACGGCTATCCCACTAAGTGCAACATACATAAGTCAATACCACAATACAATAACATGCATACACCGAACATATACAATATCATCAACATTTATGAACAACGAACAGTTTCACAATTCCCAAATATCACAGTTATATCAAGTCATTGGTCCTCTCATGGAACCCAAACACAAACTGTTAGCATACCGGAACGTGGTACCTGATCCAATGTTTATGTCGGAACGTGGAAACCGATCCCATAATTATGTCGGAGCATGGCAACCAATCCAAGTTAGTGTGCGGAACGCAACACCCGATCCAATCAACAAGCCACAATCACAATCACAAAGTACATTCTCATACTCATACAATCAAGTCATGATTCTTGTCATTCATCATTCATATATCCTCATTTACAATTAATGTGATCAATAATGCAGCATTCGCATACATACATGTATCATAATGAAGCATGAACAAACATACATCACACAATCATAGAATCACAACCATCACCTACCTCGAAACAAGACATCCAAGAGAAGGTCTTTCTGTTCAGGATTATTTTTCTGGATTTCAGAATTTATGGGTTGAATTTACAGATATTGTCTATGCTAAAATACCTACTGAATCTCTATTAGTGATTCAGGCAGTTCATGAGCAAAGCAAGCGAGACCAATTTTTGATGAAATTACGCTCCAACTTTGAGAGTGTTCGCTCTAACTTGATGAATCGTGACCCGTCTCCCTCTTTGGATGTTTGCTTTAGGGAATTACTTCGTGAAGAGCAACGTCTTGTCACACAAAATGCTTTCAAGAAAGAAAATGATGTCACTGTTGCATTTGCTGCTCAAGGTAAAGGAAAGGGCAGGGATATAAGTAGAACTCAATGCTACAGTTGCAAGGAATATGGTCATATTGCTAGCAATTGTAGCAAGAAGTTCTGTAATTATTGTAAACAACAAGGACACATTATCAAAGAGTGTCCCACGCGCCCTCAAAATCGTAGGATCAATGTTTTTCAAGCTGGGATAAATGGTTCCACTAATGATAACTCATCTTCAAGACAAGTTCTTACTCCTGAAATGGTACAACAAATGATCGTGTCAGCCTTTTCAGCATTGGGATTACAAGGTAATGATGTTACATCTAATTTTTGGATTGTTGATTCAGGTGCTTCCAATCACATGACCAACTCAACGAGCATCCTAAAAAAATATTTGTAAGTATCAAGGTCCATCACAAATACAGATTGCCAATGGTAGTAATTTACCCATTACCAAGGTTGGGGACATTACTCCAACTTTCAAGAATGTTTTTGTTTCACCAAAGCTCTCAACTAGTCTTATTTCAGTTGGACAATTGGCAGATAACAATTGTGATGTGAATTTTTGTCGTAATGGTTGTCTTGTGTAGGATCAGGTGTCGGGGACGATAATCGCGAAGGGACTTTTGCACCCGTAGCCAAAATGACTACGGTGCGAACTATTATTGCCATTGCTGCTTCACAAAACTGGTCTTTGTATCAAATGGATGTCAAAAATGCTTTTCTCCATGGTGATCTTAAAGAAGATATTTATATGAAACCTCCACCTGGTTTGTTCTCATCGCCTACATCAGATGTATGCAAGTTGAAGCGGTCTTTGTATGGATTAAAACAAGCTCCAAGAGCTTGGTTTGATAAATTTTGGTCTACTTTGCTACAATTTTCTTTTGAGCAGAGCAAATATGACTCATCTTTGTTTCTTCGGAAAACATCTACAGGTTGTGTTCTTCTTTTGGTGTATGTAGATGACATTATTATCACAGGAACTGATTCTTCACTAATCACTTGCCTCCAACAGCAGCTTAAAGATTCTTTTCATATGAAAGATCTTGGTACTCTTACTTATTTTTTGGGTTTGGAAGTTCATAATGTTGCTTCAGGTGTATTTCTAAACCAACACAAATATACTCAGGATCTGATTTCTTTGGCTGGTCTTCAAGATTCATCCTCCATAGATACTCCATTAGAATTGAATGTGAAGTATCCTCGTGAGGAACACACTCTTCTTCCTGATCCAACTATATTTCGACAATTAGTTGGGAGTCTAAATTACCTTACTATTACTGATATCTCTTTTGCAGTTCAACAAGTTAGTCAATTTATGCAAGCTCCCCGTCATCTCCACTTGGTGGCTGTTCGTCGCATCATTCGGTATCTTCTAGGAACATCTACTCGTGGATTTTTCTTTCCAAGTGGTTCTCCTATTCGTCTTAATGCTTTTAGTGATTCTGATTGGGCGGGATGTCCTGAAACTCATAGTTCAGTCTCTGGTTGGTGCATGTTTCTTGGAGAGTCATTGATATCTTGGAAGAGTAAAAAGCAAGATCGTGTGTCAAAATCTTCAACAGAGGCTGAATATCGATCCATGTCTACTGCTTGCTCTGAGGTTGTATGGCTTCGTGGATTACTTGCTGAGATTGAATTTCCTCAATCTCATCCTACTCCTCTCCATGCTAACAATACAAGTGTTATTCAAATTGCTACTAATCCAGTTTTTCATGAGAGGACCAAACACATCGAAGTGGATTGTCATTATATACAAGAAGCTGTAGATAAATGAGTCATTACTCTTCCACATGTGTCCAGTGATCTTCAAATAGCTGATGCGTTTACAAAATCCATGGCACGACAACACCATCAGTTTCTAGTTGGCAAATTGATGCTTCTTGATCCACCAACATCAATTTGAGGGGGGATGTTAGCATGATAGACAACTAAATGATTGTATATATTAATGTAATTATATAGTGATATAAATTAGCATGATCATATACATTTGTTGTAGAATCAAAGGAATAAATATTGTGATAGAATAGCTGATTTGAAGGGATAGCAAGGCAGATTTAGAGGGATTCAATGGCAGATTTGTATAGATAGAATAGATGATCTTTAGGGATAGGAATGGCGGATCTTTAGGGATGTGTAATCTTTATTTTCTCTATATAATGGAAAGACTCTCACTTTGAGAGGCATTCAGCTGAAAATTGACATATATCCCGACTAATTATTGGTTTTTAATTTAGCAGCTTCCATTTGAGGAAGAACTTTTCACCAGGCAAGAAGCTCTTCTAAATATCTAGATCATATCATTCCCTTCATTGACTTCTTCTTTTCAGGATAATCAGTGATAGAGTATGTCGTTAGAAGATCTATAAAACGTGTTTTAAAAAAAATGAAGGACGAAAAATCATTAATAAAAAATATACTAATTAAATAAAGAGAAGAGAATTAAATATTTCCAAAAAGTTACCAGGATGATTGTCTCAAATTGCGTCAATGGTGTATGTTTGCTTCAATGGTACGTTGTTGGAGGAGTGTGAATATGACAGAAAGCTGAAATAATTTTTTATTTTTTATTTTTGGTAAGACAAGTAAGAATCCTAAACAAATTTATATAATTAATTTAGAGTCCAAGTTACCATATAATATTCTTTTATTATTTTTATTTTAATATTAATAATATTTGAATAAATTAAAAAAAAGTTAAGTATTTCTAAAAATGAGGTGCCCGTGTAAATTTCTTGTCCATCATCGGTGGATAGTAGTTAAACTCTAAAAGAATATAGCTAAACATATTAGTTCACGCGCGGAATAGGTGTGCATTGTCTCACAAATTGAGTCAATATGGAATAGAGGGAGTACTTAATATATCTTTGAGAACTTGAGATATTTGATAAATATATTTGTCAAGTAATAGCAAGTTGTATGGCCAAACACCATTTCTCTAGTTTTTCTCAAATATATTTGGTGTCAAACGAGTCCTTAGTGTAAAATTACAAAATTTAAAAGTTTTCTTTGTTTTTTAAATTTCATGTCAAATAAAAAAAAGTCTAATAAACTGGAAAGGAAAGGATAATATCTTGATAAAAAATGTGAAGTGAAAATGGATGACAGAGCATATTGGTGATTAATGGCAATCAGTGATTATGGTGCTTTGGAAAAGAGAACTTTTGAAGTTGCACCTGAAAAAACCGCAACCACATCGTGCATAGAGACACGACTAATAGAACCTGCAAAAAATTGTGTCGTAATTTGACACGGTTAAAAAATTTTAAAATGATATGAAAGTAGTGAATAGTAAGGAAATTTTAAAAAATTATTGGAAGAGTTGTAGATTCGTTCACGACAAATAAATAAAGTAAATATCCAAATGACCGTAGTCCCACATTTTGTCAGTTTTAGTCAATTTAAAAATTCATTGTCCATTAAAAATGATGGGAATCCTATCAAGAAAAAAAAAGGCATAAGCATCGCCTCTCGATCCAATCAATCTTTCTTGGCCTCCCCAACACACTCTTGATATGAAAGAAACACTTTTGACATTTTCCCTTCAAAATGTGATCCTTTAACGAGTTAATATCTCATATGATCATTCAACTTTGGATAGTTTACTTAGAAAGTCACTTAACTTTGTTTTATAACTCAAAAGTCATTCAACTATTAATATTTCACTTAAAAAGTCACTCATCTATTAATATTTTACTTAGAAAGTCACCCAACTATTTAAAATAATTTTCTCACTAAATTTTGTTTTAAACTATTTTTTTTATATAAAAAGATAACATGCTCATTTTAATTATTTTATTAAATTTAGTGAAATGCATTTTTTTAAAACTAATTTTTGAAAAAAATGATAAGATTAACTATGTGTTTGTTTGGATTACTTAATTAGTAATTACTTCTTGATTCCAACATCTTCTCTTTTTTGGGATCATTTTTAGCAGCATTAATTCGAGTAACACAGTTGCTAGAATGTTAAAGAATTTTTTTTCCGTCAACTGCTACCGTATGTTTTTCAAAAACATTATTACTAAATAATTTGAACGGGTAAATAAGATAATTAAAATGAATATCTTATTATCTCTTAAAAAATAGTTTAAAATAAAAATTAGATTCAACAAAATTTAATTAAAAAATTATTTAAATTAATTGAGTGACTTTCTAAGTAAAATACCAATAGTTGAGTGACTTTCTGAATGAAATACCAATAGTTGAGTGACTTTTGAGTTATAAAATAAAGTTGAGTGATTTTTTAAGTAAACTACCGAAAATTAAGTGACTTTCTGACTAAACTATTCAAAGTTAAGTGACCCTTAAGTTGAGTGATATTATCTCTCCTTTTAACCTCCGAACTACGTTGTCCTCCTTGTTACCCTTAAGTTTGTTCGGTCAGTTGGTGGCCAAAATTCGAAGCCCCAAATTTTTTGGATCCGGCTCACCTCCCGTAGTTGATCCCTCCATTTCCTCCCGTGGGCCGTTGAAATTGCGACACCTGTCCCAATAACAAATAAATGGTGCAGATATATTTAATTAACCTTGACCTTCTAACCATGGTAAAAAACTCTCTCTACTCCCTGCCGTGACAAAGACCCATTCCCCATCCAAATCTCTCAAGAAGTGCAACTAAAAAGCTCTAAAAAGTAATGGCTTCCTTGATGCTTGAGCAGGTGATGAAGATGAGAATTTTAATTAATTAGTTGTTGAAGTTCCTTTCATGGTGGCCGGTGGGTCTGTTACTAGAAATAATTAAGCATGTCAATGGCAGCCCACAGAAACTCCTAACTAACAGAGCTAAAAATCCGTTATACATCTACTGCAAATTGAGTTAGTAGGTTACTGAAGTTTAATCTGAATTTGATTTATTATCTTAAGATTTTATAATCCAGAACAAACTATTGATTGAGATATGACATTTTTTTGTACTTTTGCTCGTTTCAATCTGTATTGTTTTTTACTCAAAGTGCAATTGATATTTTTGTTCATTTACGTTGTTTGACATATTTGAGAATTAATAGGAGAGAGGAGATCTTATTTAAATGTGAAGAGGAAAGAGTAACGAGAGTGAACAATTAATTAACCACAGTAGGTTAACTAAATAAATCTGCACCATTTATTTGTTATTGGGACAGGTGTTGCAATTTCAACGGCCCACTGGAGGAAATGGAGGGATCAACTACTGGAGGTGAGCCGGATCCAAATTTTTTGTTAACATCTCAAATATCCAGTGTTTAGATTTTAAAAATATTTTTTTATATAATATTCAGATATATATATATATATAAAAAGATAAATTGGACCCAATGAAGAAACGACACATGATGATGAATATGAATATGAATAAAAGGTCCCTCCATGTTATACTTCCGTTTTCAATCCTAGTCATTCCTAGTTTTGAGTGACCAAATGGTCCTCTATCAATTTAGAAAAAGCACATGTTTGTTATGTTCGTATACAACACTTTTATTCATGGCCAAATACATATACAACCCCTTTTAACTTGTCCACATTTTTCATTTTGGCACTTTATCTTAGCCTTGTTTCATTTTAACCTTTGAACTCCATTTTTTATGTTCCATTTTAACACGAAATACTATTTTTATGATTTATTTATTTTTATATATATTCTTCAATTGCAACTTCTTATTTTAAATCGACATGTGTTATTTAATTTTAGTTAAAAAATTAAAAATTAACAAAAAATAATTCTTTTTAAAAAATAATAATTTCTTTTTAAGAGTGTTATGTATTTTTGTGTGAAAAATAACCGACGAAATTGTGTTGGTTTTCTTTCTTTAAAATCACTGACAACCTAACAAAGTCAGTCGAGTTAACATTGTTTATTAGTGTTATTAGCAATGAACAAGAGTCTTTTTTTAGTAGTGTTATTAACTAAGTCAGTCGAGTCTTTTTGAAGATGGATTTTTTTTTTATTCGTATTGATTTATATTAAAAATTAAAAGTGAGTATTTGCGTTAAATTTAGATAGCCTAGATGATAAGAAAAAATAAATAAGTAGTGTTATTTAATTTGATTGAATGTTTAAGAAAGAAAATCAAAGAACTTTCGTCAATTTATTTTCATGCAAAAATACAGAGAAATATCAAAAAATAATATTATTGTTTGAAAATTTTTATGTTCATTCGCAAATGTTTAATTTTTTTAATTAACAAGCACACGTCTATTTTTTTAAAATAAGAAATTGCAATTGAAAAACATAAATAAAAACAAATCATAAAAATTAGTATAAGTGTTTAAATGGTACAGAAAAAATAGAGTTTAAGGGTTAAAATGGAACAAGGCTAAGTTGGAGTGTCAAAATGAAAAATGAGGACAAGTTTGAGGGATTGTATATGTGTTTGGCCTTTATTCATTTTGATTGGAAAAATAATTGGAATTGTATAGTAAACCATGGAAAATGCATTTGTCTCCATGAGCAGGTAATTATTAAATTGATAATGCTATAGCTTTACTATGATTGTCTGTCATTTGTGTGGTCAGCGCCTGTGCAATATAGTACACATAATTCTGAAATAATATCCCAACTCGCGCCCACCAACACACTAAAACCCCACGTTATAGCAATAGCGTGTTAATTATGCCTTATCATATTTGTCACGTTCTCCTTACCTCCATTACCCCATTTCACGAAAAATTTTATGATGGTTGAGGGATAAGTATGAGGTGGCGTACAAAAGTTGTGTGAGGTTCTTTTCATAATTTGACAAATGGAGTTTTGGGTCCCATTTTCAGAAAAATGGGCCAAAATTCCTTCTCTCTTACTTTTTAACTTTTTCCCATTATTCAACTTTTTGACTTCTTGTTTTTTTTACCATTATTTCAAATTTTGCTATTTTCCTTATCTTTAAATAATTTAAAAGTATAAAATTTAGCCTAATTCATCATACTCCTAACATTTAGTATTATTTTTCTATCCTATATTAATTATCTAAATTACTAAAAATAATTATTAAAATTATTTATCAATTTACAAAATTAAACTATAATGTTTTTTTATTTTTATTACCCTAACAATTAATTCTTTTTGAAAGTATAAACAAAATTTGTAAAATTGCAAAAAAATAATATAAAGAGTAAATTAATAAATTATCATTTTTATTAATAATTTCTTAAAGAATGTATAAAAAGTAAAATAACTAATACGAAAAATAAAAGGAGTATAAATTAATTTTTTTCTTCCCAATAATTTTACAATTTTCTAATTTCGTAAACACTTAAATATATCAAATATTCTCCAACAACAAAAATATAACAGAAAGACTATTAGTAATCTTGATGAATAATTACATAAGTTTTGTTACTATTTTCATGTAACCCAAAATCGAAAATCATCCATAAACTCCTACAAACATAGATACTCTCTCAATTATATGATATATATATTTATTCTTGAAATTCAAGCTATGTGAAATCTAATTAATATTTTAAAAATATTCTTTTATTATTATATTAACTTGATAAGAATTGCAACTTATAGTGTTTGTTCAAAAATATAACCTTCTCACTA
>NW_006239145.1:210900-222165 GCF_000226075.1 Solanum tuberosum | reverse complement strand
GTGAGTTTCAAAGTTTCTTTATTAAAACAAAAAATAAAAAATAAAATTTACACTAACAATTAACAAGCAAAAAAAGAAAATGCAGGCAAGAAAGAAAAAGTAAAAGAAAAGATTAAGATTGGAAAAGAAAACGTAAGGAAACAAGTACATCATGGGTCCCACATTATACATGTGGCAGCCAAAAGAGGCCTCACACAACTGACAGTATGTGTGCCTCGCCCAGAATAAAAAATTTCCCCATTTCACTACACAACACAAAACCCAACCGTCCACTTTTGTCAGAATTTTGAGTAAGGAATATCAATATATAAAGATGTAAGATCGTGAAGAAAATATCTTTATCTAGTTATATAGTGTATTTTCTGATGAAGGAATGTTGATTGACACCCCTCAACTATACGCGGCTCTACCATTAATCCTCCCATCTTGTGATTAAGGTATTTGATTGAGCACGAAATTTTAAAGAAAAATATAAATTCTTAAAATCTGTAATCTAAATCAGTTTTTTTTTAAAAAAAAGAATGAGGCCCCCCAAATTTTGGGGCCTAAAGCAATTGTTTTTTTATGAAAGCTGTAGAGCCACCACTAAACAAGGCTAGGACAGATAGGAAGAATCATCTAGTTTATCTAGTGTTTCTTGTCTCCATCGAGTTTTGAACCTGAGACCTCACGGTTCTCAACCATTTTATTGACCACTATATCACACTCTTGAGTGCTTCTTGATTTCAATTTTTGCTCCAATCAAAAATCAAATAATAATTATTAATCGAGTGACCATATGAAAAATCATCTCTAAGGGGAGTATAATAATTCTATTTTTCTGAAAAGTGGTAGGAGGCCTCTTCTTGGCCACTATATATATAATTGTTGGGCCATTACTATTTTCTCGAGTTGTTGTATATATATTTATTTTTGTAGAAAATCCAGCGGCAAGTTGCCCCTTCGTATTCTCGTCGTATCCTCTGTAAATTTCTGTGAATACAGAGAGATTTGTTTAGATGTTGTGGGGTAGAGAAGGAATGTTTTGCATATTATAAGGTAAATGATATTTTTTGTTATTGTTGAAATAAAGAGTAAATTAAGTTAGCAAATAATGAAATCCCCACGAGATAATTGGCCAGAACCAATAGTTCGTGTCCAATCTTTATCTGATAGTGGGATTTCAACAATTCCAACAAAATATGTGAAGCCACTAAATGAGAGGCCATCATTAAGTAAGTTTAGTGATGTTAATATTCCAACGATTGATCTTGAGGGAAGCAGTAATTGTGAAGAAATTTCAGAAGCGTGTCGAGATTGGGGATTTTTTCAGGTTGTTAATCATGGCGTTCCGCGAGAGCTCATGGATGAAGCGCGACAAGTTTGGAGAGAGTTTTTTCATCAGCCGATGGATGTTAAGCAAAGTTATGGAAATACGCCTAAGACTTATGAGGGATATGGAAGTCGACTTGGAGTTGAGAAAGGTGCTATTCTTGATTGGAGTGATTATTATTTTCTTCACTATCTTCCTGGATATTTGAAGGACCATAACAAATGGCCTGCCCTCCCTCTTTCCCTAAGGTATGTTACTTTTCTTTTTTCATACTTTGATACTATATATATATCTCATCTAAAAATTTAAGTTGTATGCATGCAGGAAAGTGATGGAAGAATATTCAAAACAAGTGGTGAATTTTGGTGGACGTTTAATGAAGATATTCTCAAAAAATCTTGGATTAAAAGAAGATGTTTTACAAAATGCATTTGGTGGTGAAGATATAGGAGCATGTCTAAGGGTAAACTTTTATCCAAAATGTCCACAACCAGACTTGACCTTAGGCCTTTCTCCACATTCGGATCCTGGTGGCATGACCATTCTCCTCCCGGACCACCATGTCGCTGGCCTTCAGGTCCGACGCAACAACGCTCATTGGATCACTGTAAAACCAGCTTCTCATGCTTTCATCGTCAATATAGGCGATCAAATTCAGGTTAATACATCTTATTTTTAGTACCACAACATATATTTTGACGAAATTAATTTTCTTAATACAGTACTAAAGATAAATATAATAATGCATGTATATCGATGGTCACTTTTCCCCTTTTAATGGAAAACATCAAAAAATAAAAACATTTTTTCTGAAAATTGACTTTGTAATACAAAACACAACTTGATGTTTATTTTTAGTTTCTATTTATTGCAATTACATTATCTTTAAAGAGAAGAAATTGACCAAAAATAATCATATGGGAACGAATGAAAACAGCCTCCCCACCCCCACGTCCTCTTGCTTTGTCTTAAACATAACGAAAATTTAAGAAGCCAAATTTTAGAAAAATACTATACGTCATGGACAAGTTGTTTGCTACGGATAAGTCTTAATAATTCTATATTGTTTCTCACATTTTTTTTTTCAAAGACCACGCAAGGATAAAATTAAAAAAACATCATGTCACATCTTTTTTATTTTGATATATGACATCTAACCAGGTTCATTTAATTTGGTCATTATATCGACTATCAAATTGCTTTCCGTACATGCATATTTCCTGAATCCTGCATATCGAATTGTGTTGAATAATTATAACTTCCCTTATATATAAGAACTATAAAAAAAAAACTCTCGGTCTCAATTTATACAAAAATGTTTGACCAAATTTAAGAATGAAAAGAACTTTTTTGAAACTTCTAGCTTAAAAATAAGTTATTAATTTGTGTGACGATAAATCATTTTATTGTGGGTAAAATAAAAAATTAAAGCCAAATTATTACTAAATATACAAAAAAAATTAAAATTAAAATGGAGTAATACTTTTTTTAGACCAACCAAAAAATAAACTGTCACATTAATTTGATTGCTTGATTAAAAGAGAATTAGCAAGTAACCATCCATCTTCCGAAGTAAAGGGCTTTAGCACATGCTACCCTACAGGAGACCAAATTGACGTGAATTCTATAAACATTCCTTTATAATGACTTCATTGTAATTTTAAGTAACTTTTTTTTTTTGGGAGAAATATTGCAACTTTAATACGTAAATTTTACACTTTTAAAGATTCTTGATTCACTCATTTTTTCGAGAATATTTCTGAAAACAATTAACGTTGACTTGTTATATTCTTCCAAATTTGTAATTATTTTTTGAAGTAGTAAACATTGACTAATTAGCATAAAATATTTATATTTATATATATATTTTTTCTAATATTGTGTTTGCTTAGATAGTTAATCTTTTATTTTATTGAAGAAAGATTAAAGAGAGGTAAACATTACTTGTCCCTTAATAATAAAATAATGGCAATTTATTTCGTAAAAGCCAATATTTGGCACACAGTCATACAACCTTATCCTATTGAATATATGGACCTCACATCTGAAGATAAATTACAACATATATGAAATGTTGGACCACTAGAAAAACTGTACATGAATATTCTTCTTGATTTTCATTTTTTTTTCTTTTTCTGATTGTAGAGTAGATATCTCAGCTATTGAATATTTCATATGATTGAGATGTTCCCTGCTTGGTCAACATAATTTATGTGTTGGTGTACTTAAATATGTAGATATTAAGTAATGCGATATACAAGAGCGTTGAGCATCGAGTGATGGTAAATTCCGCAGAAGAACGCATCTCCCTAGCGTTTTTCTACAATCCAAAAAGTGATTTGATGATAGAACCAGTAAAGGAGCTGCTCACCACACACAATGTTTCTCCATTGTATCCACCAAGGACTTTTGATCACTATAGACTCTACATAAGGACTAAAGGGCCTCAGGGAAAATCACAGTTAGGGGAATCAAATAAATTAAATCCCCAACATGACAAAATGTAATTGATGTCTTTTTTTTTTGTAATAATAATAATAATAGTGTCATACTAGCTTGTATGGATTTCAATTATTGTCCACTAAAGTTTAGCTAGGCAGATGAAAATAAATCCCCCAATTTTTTTTAATAAATGATTGGCTACAAAGGGATTTTTTTTTAGTGAACGTGTCACAAGCTTACTCCTATTTTTTTTTTGTAAAGTTTTTGTAAAAACGAAGCAAAGCCTCTTCAATAAAGACCTTTTTTTTTTATTTCTCCCCCATTTCGTTTCATCGATTTTGTCCGGATCCCACCTTTCTTCTGAAAAAAGGGAAGGAGAACATTTTTTATCAGTTCAATTATAGCATTCAAATCATGTCTTCACGGCAGATTTAATTTTGCAAGTGATGACACGAAAAATATGAATTGCTTACTTTAAAGACTATAACTAGAGTTGAATTGCCTATATTAAGTAAATTAGGAGTAACATTTTTTTTAATCTGAAAAATAATGCGGGTAACTAGGTAAAACCGATTAATATACACTATATATATACGTAGTTAGTGCATATAATTATTAAATATTATAAATATTTTTTTGAGAAGTTTCACAAATCATTTTTTTGGAATTAAGATAGAGGGCAAATATAGGCAGGTCTCTCTTTTTGACTTGTGAAATTTGTTAGTGCGTTTCAACTACTTCTCCACCTCTAAGTTTAATTTAATTATTTTGATACTAAACATGTTTTGCATTGGATAATTAAATTTTATATAAACGAGTTATCCAATTAATTTAAATCTTTTTTTATTTCAACACCTCTCTTCATGATCTATCAAATCACTTGAAATAATAAATAATGTTATAGGTCAATATGTCCTGAAATATATTTAATTACAATAATTTGGATAGTGCAATTAATGGTGGAGAGCATGCTAAGAAACTTATTAATGTAGCGTAGACTTTCAAAAAAATTAGTGGTCATCCAAGAATAATTGAAAAATTGATAAAGAAAAAGCATTTTATGGTGGTTAGTTTTTTTTTTTTTGGTTTTTGTTTACCTTATAGTCATTGCTATTTATAAAAATTGATAAGTGTATATTTATTTGAGCTCTAAGAATTTTGTAAGGTAGAGTTTAACATTATCAAGGATATAGTGGGAGCTTGCACAAAAAAAGTTGCAGTTTTCCAAAAAAAATAATTGTTGAATGGGATAAACAACAAAAATTAAAAGAGGTAATCAAGATTGTTTATTGAATTCAGATTGTGTTTTAACTACAACAGGACATTATTTAAGAAATAAAATTAGTCCACAAACAGACATTTAATCACTAGAAGTTAAAGCAAAGATATATACGAGATTATCTATGCTAAAAGATTCGAAATACATAATATGAGGTCAAAGAATTATTTAGAAATTTAAGGGTTATAACCTAGTGTTTTAACTATAGTAGTGCACTCTTTTTTTCTAGCCTTTCTTATTGCTATTTACTTTTTCTTGTGATAGTGTGTCTCTTTATTGCTTAAAAGCTTATGAACACTTGCATTATAGCAGTAACTTTGTCAAATTGTCTTCCATTATTATGTATGGTGATAATTAAGGTTCCTTGTTGAAGAATCTCATGGTTCTTCCGTTCCAATATAATTATGTTCTTTTGTTTTCGTTATATTGATTAAAAGAAGTTCATGTGTGCTATCAAAGAGTTTGAAATTACATGTTCCTTCCAGGTTAAAAATATATACATTTGTAGGGAAAAATAACAAGTTTCATAGTTGGTTCATTGATTGTTTATGCATAAATAATTGAAATCTAAAAGTTACTAGTTTATATTTGCAAAAATAATTTTAGAGTAGAGATCACATCTTATTTTATAAATGTTAACCAAATAAAATTACCTATAAGAAGAAACAATTTTTTGGTTTTTTGGTAGTCTTGTGAGCTTTGGTCTACTTCATTTCTTTGGTTTTAATTTGTTAAAGTGAATACTTACCTCGCGTCCATTTATAGAGTGGCATGATAATCTTGTCATGTATAAAAAAAAAAATCACAGGGACAAAGCTTACTAGTTCTCTGCACCACTTTAGCAATTGGAGACTTTAATTGAGAATTTAGTTGGCTGCTCCTGAACAACTATATATGCGCGAATATGAAAGAGATGTAATTTAAGATCTCTACGATGCTTTTGAATTTTTTATCTTATATTTGATTTGACAATTTCGTTAAGAAGGCACTGCCAAGGGACAAGTGAGTGCTACTAGTGTGTTTCTATTTTTTAAAATTCTTGTCTTTTTTCGAATCCAAGTAATTCGTCATGTTAATAAAACAAATCTACTACAATGAATTATCAATAGTATTCATAACTTAGGAAATACACTTGATCGGTATACTAATGTTGTCTTATCGAGTTGCCAAAAGTAGGATGTCAAACTAGTTGGTCATATGATGATTGCTTGAAGCACAAGGCCATTACAACAAAAGTAATGAAATTAACTTGTACACATTTAAGTCAACCAGACAACTAATTGACTTAAGGTTCTGAAATTTTTCAAACAACTAGAGCATTGAAAATATAGCAATAATGTGTAAGAATTATGTCTCTTTGAGAAGATAGCCCAGAAGGATATCTAACAATGCAATAATGAGAACATATATAGATAGGATACCACCACGACATGTGTTATGTTCCCGTCTAAAGAGCTTCAGTTCTTGCTGAAGCTTGTTTTTTTGCTGCATAATAGAAATATTCCCCTCTGTCAGATTTCAAATTAGTGCCTTTTGTTGACAGAAATAAGAGTCTGTAACTACTATTCAAGTTTACAATTAGGAGTTAGTTAATTTGTTATAAAGTTGTTAGTTAGTTACATTCTAGATCTAAGAATAGAATGAGAAGTACATGTATAAATAGTTGTGATACAGCTTTATTGTGCAACTTTTTCTTCTCAAATCTATGAAAGATTAATCTTCTGTTTTTCTACAAACAACTCTGTAAACCTTCATGGTATCAGAGCCTTGATCAAAGTCTGAGTAGATCAGGTGCATAAGATCAGAGTCTGGAAGAATCATCAAGCTTCCGCGATACAAATCAAGAAAAATAGCAAGATCAATGGCAAACAATAGTGGCCAAGATACTGAGATCGGTAATGGTGGAGTTCCTGGTCATGGAAATACCACACCAATGATTCCTGCAAATCAAGTAGTGGATTATAATCATCCTCTGTACTTAAGTCCTGCTGATGTTAGTGGGGTTAACCTTATCTCCTTTCAACTCCTTGGGATAAAAAACTATGTTGTGTGGAGTCGATCCATTCGTTTGGCGTTGCTTGGAAGAAACAAAATTGGACTGGTGGATGGAACCTGTAGGAAGAATGATGTGAGTGCAGAGTTAGGAGGTCAGTGGGAAAAAGTAAATGCGATAGTTCTCTCTTAGCTTCTAAATTCTGTGTCCAAAAGTTTGTTAGCAGGAGTGGCATTTGCAATATCTGCCAAAGGAGTTTGAAGTGACTTGAAAGAAAGATTCGATCGGCTGGATGGGTCAAGAAATTTCAGCTTGCATAAAGAAATTGCTACACTTCAACAAGGTACAGATTCTGTGTTTGTCTATTTTACAAAGCTTAAAGAATTGTGGGATGAATATGAAACTTTGATGCCATCTCCTAGATGTGACTGTGAGAGGTCGAGAGGTTTTATTGAACATCTAAATAGACAAAAGCTCTATCAATTCCTGATGGGATTGAATGAGTTATTTGGACAGGCAAGAAGTCAAATTTTGTTGATGAATCCAGTTCCTGGAGTTAATCAGGCCTATGCTATGGTGGTGAATGATGAGTGTCAGAAATTGACTTCCAGTGGTGAATATAGGACTGAACTCCATCTGTTCTACTGGGGTTGATCCCTTAGCAATGTATTCAAGAACTGGAGGTCAGTCTAATAGCCAAGGATATAACAAGTTCAAGAAGAACTTGGGGTTGATATGTGAATTCTACAGATGCAAAGGGCATTCTAAAGAACAATGCTACAAGTTGATAGGATACCCTCCTGATTTTAAGTCGAAGAGAAAAGTGAATAATGGAGCAGGTCATAATGCCTACATGACTGGAAGTGAATTTAATACTACAAGAAAAGATGCATATGATGGGATGTCAAATGATCCTTTATTCAACTATGGGAATGCTACTCATGATAAGGGTCAAAGATCACAAGCTAACACTAGTGCAGTGGGTGAAAGTGAGAATCATCTGCAAGGCTGTACTTTCACCAAAGACCAATACAGTCAAATTTTGAAGATGCTTAACCAGAATCAAGATTGTGGAAACATATCAGGGAGTGCAGCTCATGGAGTTCAGGCTAATTCAGCAGGTAAAGCTCTATTAGTTTCTGAACATAGTGAGATATGGATTATAGACACAGGTGCCACCAACCATATGAGCTCTAATGTTGGTATGTTAACTAAGGAGTCTATAGTGAATGTCAAGGATCCAAAACCTGTAAGTTTGCCTAATGGTAAAGTAGTATATGTAACTCACACTGGATCCTGCTCAATTTCCCCAAGAAGTGTAATCACAAATGTATTTCACGTTCCAGAGTTCAAATACAATTTGTTGTCAGTTAGTCAGATGACAAAGGAGTTGGGATGCTCAGTCACTTTCTTTCCACATTTCTGTGTGTTTTAGGAACTCTACACTGGCAAGGTGAGGGAGATTGGTAAGGAAGAGGTTGGGTTGTATTTGCTGTTGAAGAATCTTACACAGGGTCAGGTGCAATTTCAGTCCTGTTTGGCAGAAGGAAAAAGAAAAGAAGCAAACAATTTCAGTCCTGTTTGGCAGAAGGAAAAGGAAAAGAAGCAAAGCAGTTATCAGAAGAAGAAGTGAATGTATGGAACAAAAGATTAGGACACATGTCATCTCATGCATTGAGCAGGTTATTTTCTGTTAGTCCAGAGGTTGTGAACAAAGTTTTGAATAAATGTAATGTGTGTCTTTGTGCAAAACAAACAAGAGCTGTATTTCCAAGTAGTAGTATTAAGAGTACTGACTGTTTTGACTTGATTCATTTGGACGTATGGGGTCCATACAAACAATCTACTTTTGATGGTAATAGATTCTTTCTTACAGTGATTGATGATTACTCAAGAATGACTTGGTTGTTTCTGTTGAAAAATAAGTCAGATGTATGTGTTACTTTGTCATATTTTATGCAGTTTGTTGGAACTCAGTTTGGTAAAGTAGTAAAGAAGGTAAGATCTGATAATGGGTCAGAGTTTGTAAATTATGTGTGTACAAAGATGTTCAAAGATAGAGGAATAATATATCAAAGGTCTTGTTCTTACACTCCACAACAAAATGGAGTGGCAGAAAGGAAGCATAGACATGTGTTAGAGGTTACTAGGGCAGTAAGGTTTCAAGACAACATTCCTTTAATATATTGGGGGCAGTGTGTGCTTGTAGCAACATATTTGATAAATAGGATGCCTAGTAAAGGTACTAGGAGGCAATCTCCATATGAGAAGCTCTATGGAAATAAGCCAAATGCTAACACATCTAAGGGTACTAAAGATGTTGTGCTATGCTAAGGTCTTATCAGAAAGTGACAAATTAGCATCCAGGTCCAAAGCCTCAGTTCTTATGGGTTATTCAGAGACTCAAAAAGGGTATATATTGCTTGATATGGCTTCCAAGAGTTTCTTTGTAAGTAGAGATGTAAGGTTTCAAGAGTCTGTGTTTCCATTTATATCCAGATTGTCAACAGATGATGCTGGTCCTTTTGTAAATAACATGAGTCTGGAAATGCTGAACTTCGACTGAAGTGACAGTGTCACAAGAGATGTCAACATAAGGTTAGAGTATGAAGAAGAGAGAGATATGCCAGAAGAATCTGAGCATGATCCAGTATTAGATCAGATGATAGAAGGACATGATCCTGAGGTTAATGAAAGTCAAGAAAATGTAGAGCCAGTGGTTACAAGAAGGTCTACAAGAGGAGTTCATCCACCTATATAGAGGAAGGATTTTGTATCATTAAACATTAACAAGGAAGTACAGTTTCCCATTTCTGATTGTGTGGCTTACACTCATTTGTCTAAGCCTTATCAAACTTTTATAGCTTCAACATCTATGCTGCAAGAACCAGCATCATATGCAGAAGCTAGTAAAAATCCAAAGTGGATAGAAGCAATGAAGGCTGAAATACATGCTTTGCAAAGTAACAATACTTGGGAATTGTCTGAATTTCCTAAAGAAAAGACTACAATTGGTTGTAGGTGGATCTACAAAATAAAATACAAGTCTACTGGTGAAGTAGAGAGGTATAAGGCAAGGTTAGTGGCAAAATGATATAGTCAGAAAGAGGGGATAGATTACAAAGAAACTTTTTCTTCTGTGGTAAAGATGGTAACTGTAAGAACTATCTTAGCTTTAGCTATGGCAAGGAAATGGCACATTCATCAAATGGATGTGTACAATGTCTTTCTAAATGGTGATCTATAGGATGAAATATACATGACCTTGCCACAAGGATTTACCAGTCAGGGGGAGAAGAAAGTATGCAGACTGGTAAAGTCTCTATATGGTCTTAAACAAGCACCTAGACAATGGAATCAAAAGCTTAAAGAGGCATTACAAAAACTCAGTTTCAATCAAAGTCAGTATGATCATTCTCTGTTTACAAGAAAAACCTCTGAAGGAACTACAATAATTTTAGTAGATGTTGATGATATCTTGGTTACAGGAAGTAGTCTTGAGCTGATTAAGGAAACAAAAGAATCCTTACAACAAGTGTTCAAGATGAAGGATTTGGGAGAATTAAGATTTTTCTTGGAATAGAGTTTGCAAGGTGTGAGGCTGGAATGGTTATGCATCAAAGGAAATATGCACTCCAACTGGTTGCTGAAGTTGGATTATCTGGTGCTAAGCCATCAGGCACTCCTATGGATGTGAATGTCAAGGTAACATCAAAACAATATGCTGATCAAACAAAGGAAAATCAAGGAGACAAATTTGTAGATCCAAGTGCCTATCAAAAGTTGATTGGAAAGCTTATATATTTGAACATGACTAGACTTGATATTTCATTTAGTGTGCAAACATTAAGTCAGTTCTTACAACAACCTAAAAAATCCCATATGGATGCTGCACTACGAGTAGTCAAGTACATCAAGAAACAACCAGGCCAAGGTGTGTTGTTATCCAGCAGTTCAGGCACTGAAATCACAGCCTGTTGTTGTCACGACCCAAGCCTAGGGCCTAGACGTGACCGGCAAATGGGGAATCCGAAGGAACCCCAAACAAGCCTCATAGCGTATCATTACACATCCTTGGTCGCAGAAGCAATTAAATGACCATGAGCAATAAGCATAATCAAAGGGGGGAAATCGGGACTAAGGGAGCAAGAGATAAAAAAGAAGAAATGATACATAAATACCATAGATGAGTCAAGCTCAAGCATAATACACAACTTGTCCAACACCACCTCTAAACAT
>NW_006239145.1:191800-209544 GCF_000226075.1 Solanum tuberosum | reverse complement strand
TTAATAGTTTGTGGCCCTTCCAGTTCCTTGTGTGCTAAGAGATATGCCCCTTTAAAGTTGACCCTGAAAATCTTTGCGATTTTCGAATTTTGATACGATTGTTCTAAAATTCGGGTTAGACCCATTTCCTACTCAATTTGACCCCACGAATAAGAATATGAAGTCGAATTTCCGAAATCATGCACGGATTTTGAGATATATGGAAATTACAATTATAGGTGTTTTCGAAGCACATTTTCGGGCATTTTGGGGTCGTTTCAGTTGTGATACAGACTGGGAAGCATGTCCTACTACAAGGAGGTCTGTGATTGGATTTGTGATCAAGCTAGGAGAGTCTATGGTGTCTTGGAAGGCTAATAAGCAAATAACAATATCAAGGAGTTCAGCTGAAGCTGAGTACAGAAGTTTGGCATCTACTGTAGCTGAGTTAGTATGGTTAGTAGGGCTACTAAGGAGTTTGGATTTACTCTTCCAGTAAACATATACAGTGATAGCAAATCTGCAATTCAGTTAGCAGCCAATCCAGTCTATCATGAACGTACCAAACATATTGAAATCGATTGTCATTTCATTAGAGATAAGCTGCAACAAGGGTTAATCAACATCAGTTATATACCAACTCAAAGTCAGCCAGCTGATGTTCTAACCAAAGGACTAAATATAGTACAACATGAGCTCTTATTGTCCAAGCTAGGAGTTCTAAACATATTTGCTCCTCCAAGCTTGAGGGGGAGTGTTGACAGAAATAAGAGTCTGTAACTACTCTTCAAGTTTACAATTAAGAGTTAGTTAATTTGTTATAAAGTTGTTAGTTAGTTACATTCTAGATCTAAGAATAGAATGAGAAGTACATGTATAAATAGTTGTGATACAGCTTTATTGGATACAACTTTTTCTTCTCAAATCTATGAAAGATTAATCTTCTGTTTTTCTACAAACAACTCTGTAAACCTTCACCTTTGTCTCAAACGAGCTGTCTTGTTGTGCATTATATCACCTTGAAATATTACTAAGCTCGGATATATTTACAGTGCTATATTCGGATACTATAGCCCTAGGAGAAGAAGACCCCTCCCTTACATGCAGTGGCACTTGAGGTGGAACATATATAAATCAGTTTCAGCTTGCAGTCCTTTACGTATTTCTCCGACTTCTTATTGAATATCTCGAGATTAATGTCCTTTGCAATAGTTCTAGGGTTGCCAGCAAAACTTTGAAGCATGAATGTATCCTTGCATTGCATCACTGGTGGTTCCTCTTTTTGTGGTTGCATTGTAACTATGATATTGTTGGAAGAGTGAGGCATGACAATTCAAGTGTTGGGCTTACACTATTAGTTTGAGAAATACACCCTTTTCTATTATTACACTCTCATCATGGTGTGTGTAGTACACTCACTCTTTTATTTTAAAAAAATTGTCACATCACACTCCACATGGAAAAAATATTCACCTTGTCGAAAATTAAATAAATTATTAGTATTAATTAAAGGGGAAAATGAAAAATATATCCCCGAACTATCGTAAATGATATGAAAATATCCTCCATCATACTTTTGAGATATTGGTGCCCCTGCCGTCCATGTGGCAAGGTTTTTGCGAATAAAAAGGGAGAGTATATTACACACACCACTGATGTGTGTTTCTCAAACTAATAAGTGATAGTTTAAGTATAAACTCACTCACAATAGTTTTGGTATGAAACTCAAAAAAGAGAACAGTTTCGGTGTGTTTTTGACACTGATCTTGCATTAAAATATTTATATACAAAAATATCTTCCATAATTATAGAGGAAAAGAAGTAAAAAAAGATTTTGAGAGGTAATTGAGTATTTTACCATGTTAATACATGCATTAACTCCTCTTGCATTACTAATACATAGAAATTCATGGTATTATTTATAGATTTCTATTAAGAGATAAGGGTCAAAAGCACACTTAAGTTATCCCATTTTTTTGAGTTTCAAACCTAAACTACTGAGAGTTTGAATTTTCATACCTAAGCTATTACTTATTAGTTTGAGAAATACACTCCTCTCGTTTATTACACTCTCATCATGGTGTGTGTAGTACACTTTCTCTTTTATTTTAAAAAATTGTAACATCACACTCCACATGGACAAAACATTCCACCTTGTAAAAAATTAAATAAATTATTAGTATTAATTAAAGTTAAAGATTATAGTATTACTAGTTTTCAAAAAAAATCTAAAATAAATGTTAAATATATTTCTACCCTACTCCACCCCTTCCTCTCCCCGTACCCCCCTCCCCCATCCCAATTTTTTTTCTTTAAATCTTTTAACAAATTTTTAAAATTTATTTTACTTCATCCTCCCCCCCCTCCCCCCTAATTCCTTCCGATAATAATTTAGATATTGTTTTTTTAAAATAAATAAATTATAACCATCCCAAGTAACTCTCCACTTTCAGTTTTTTCTCATTTCAAATATATTTTTTACTTGTTGCAAAAAAAAATTTTAATAAAATTTTATTTATGTTATATTCAGTAAGCAAGTAAAAAAAATATTTCCCTAAAAATATATGTACACATCTAACACAAAACAAGAAAAATATAAAAAAAAAAGATATAAAAAATTAGGAGCACGAGGGGAAGGGGGTGAGGTCTGAATTTTAAAAAAATATAGTTTATAAAAGAATTTTAAAATAAAAGGATGGGTTTAAAAATGATTTTGTTTATATTAATACTTTAATCTTTAGTTTTTAACTAATATTACTCCTAATAGTTTATTTAATTTTTATCAATGTGGAATATTTTATCCAAGTGAAAAGGTTTTCGCGAATAAAAGGGAAAGTATATAACACACATCACTGATGTGTGTTTCTCAAACTAATAAGTGATAGTTTAAGTATAAAACTCACACTCACAGAAGTTTAGATATGAAATTAAAAAAAAAAAAAAATTATTCATGTTTTCGACACTTATCTATTTTATTAAGGGAAAAGGATCAAAAATACCCCTGAACTATTGGAAATGGATCAAATATATCCTCCCCCTGATTTTGGGGGCAAACATAAAAACGGAAAAGGGTCAAAAATACCCCTGAACTATTGGAAATGGATCACATATACCCTCCGTTTGATTTTGGGGTCAAAAATACCCTTACCGTTGGTGTATTGGCTCACTTTTACCCCTCAAAACTAACAGATGCCATGTCACTTAAAAAATCACATAAAACCATATTTTTTTAGCTGACTTGGAAATTCAAATGGACAAAAAAAATCCTTCCATTGCCGTTCTCCTAACCGAAGAAACTGAAAAGTGATTAAAGTTTGTATTTTTTTTAATAAAGAATTGTGAAATAAAAATTTCGTATCAAAATGTTGTGTTAATTTCGCTGTAATTTTGTCATTTTAGGACTTTTATTGAGCCAAGGGTGTATTACACCCACCCCACTTGTGGATTGTTGCTGCCATGTTGGGAGTTTTGTCCATTTGAATTTCCAAGTCAGCAAAAAAATATGATTTTATGTGATTTTTTAAGTGACATGGCATCTGTTAGTTTTGAGGGGTAAAAGTGAGCCAATATACCAACGGTAAGGGTATTTTTGACCCCAAAATCAAACGGAGGATATATGTGATCCATTTCCAATAGTTCAGGGGTATTTTTGACCCTTTTCCGTTTTATTAATTATACATAACATAAAAAAAACGTTTCAAATAAAATATTGCTAACTAATCTATGTACTATTTTTGCTAATACACTTATGTTGAAAAAGTCTATAATGATTAATAGTGAAGCCAATAATATAACACACTAATCATTGATTTTTGTCAATTTTATTCTTACACGCTACTTCAATCACTTTTCTTTTTTTAATATCATACTGGTGAGTGGTGAAAGTGAAGGGGACGGGACGAGTGCATGAGTTTCCTTCTATCACCTCTCTGCTTGCCAGCCTATACATTTACAGGTGCCTTGTTAATACAATTCTTTGCTGATTTTATAGGGTCCCACAAATCTTAGTTTACTACTTTCGTCCCGTCTCCCGTGACACGTTTCTAATTTTCAATAACACACCTCTCACTCTTCTTCTTTTTCCTTATTTTGTTTGCCTATAACTACACATTTATTTCCAAACAAAAGAAAAGAAGATGAAAGCAATTTTTATATTCTTTTGGTTTTAAAAAAATGCAGATGAAAGCAATTATTAGTCAAGTTTAGAATGATTTTTTTTCTCACACACAACCAAAACTTGGAAAGCATTATGGAGGCATCTCTCTGTTCATATCAATTAGGTTTTTTCGCACCGTACATATATTTTAATTAAGTAAAACTTGTTGCTCTTTGATTGGATTTGAAGCAAATTATTGACTCCTTTAATACAATGGAATATAACATCACATCAAGAATGCTTCACTATACCCCTCTTAACAAGATCATAAAATGCACTTGTAAATCATGGAAAAGAAAAGTCTTATGTCGATATTATTGACATGGTAGGTGCTGACAATATTTTACTCTAAAAGGGACCTTTGTGTTTACTAGTAGTTTTTTGTTACAAATAAAACATGCAATAAACGAATTAATATGATAATACTGGCATGCTCGAGTATATATTTGCCTTCTAGCACGTTTAGGAAAGTGCGTATAAGTAAATGCCCTCGCTATAATATGTCGGCAGGGGAGGACCCACATGGTCTCTAGGGGTTCACCCGAACTCTCTCGCCGAAAAATTACACTATATATATAAGGTAAATTTTCTGAATTTATGTAGATATAATAATTTTAAAACCCCTCACGAACAAAAATTGTAAGTTGTAGTATAGTGGTAAATCTCTTTTTAGATTGGCCCTCACATCCATAGTTCAAATTCCATTGTGGTCATTTTATTTCTTTACCTTCTCTTCATTTAGCCCTAAATGAAAATTCTGAATCCACCATTATATATCGATATGATATATGGTATTAATTTCTACAACTCTTTCCATCGACAATAATTAATTTTAAATGCCTTCGAAGTTGTTTGAAGGCACTAGCAAATTAAATCTATGGTTATTTTAATGAATTTGAGTGCATCTAAAAAGATATTTGCACAAGATGTGCATAACTTGATCATTTGCTAGTTGTTTGGAAAGTTTAAGACAATGGTTTGGGAAACGATTACATAAATAAATAGAAAATTAAATCTTGTCAATGACATGAAATTTAATTTTCATCACCATTCCCTGCTTGTATTTGATGAGAATGAAATTAAATCTTCTAGATATATCTGTTGGGATATATATTATTAACCATATATTTTGATATACTATTTATTATAGAATAATTATTCAGTTTTAATAAAAAAAATTAATAGATCATATATTTGTTTATGGTGTATGTTTACTTATATAATAGATGATTTAGTGTATAGAGTTTTAGCTCAAACATAGAGGATTAAATCATTGTTTCTTATAAGCAAAAAGATTTTTGTTCACAATCTAAGATGGAAATTTGACATGTCATCGGTACGATTGTAGCACAAGATTATATATAATTTATCTTGATTAAGGGAACGGTATATATAGTTCCAATTTCTTGTGCTAGTGCATTTTGTATGTATTGAACGGGACCGAGTAGAGATAGTTGTTTTGGACTGACTGACAAAAGCATATTCTCTAAACTGTTAAATGTACTTATATTCTCAATCCTGATATAACTATTATGATTTGTATATAGTAATTATCGTTTTGATTTATTAAAAGGTGAGATTCGGAGATGGGTCAATATGCCTGGTAGATTAGATGATAATAATACATATTTGGTGAAATAATAAGTTAGTTGATGGAATCCATGTCTCGATATAGAGATTAATGATAAGCCTTTTTGAGAAGCTTATAAGTTTTCATCATATCAAACTTTGTAAATGGATTTATGAATTCGACACATGAAAATAAGTTAAGCAGTGCTCTAAAGGAAATTAATCATTGAATTAAATTCGTCAGTAATTTAATTTATTGATTAGTATATGTAATCTTTACATGGGGAATTACATAAGTGTTTAATGGGAAATTTCAAAATATAAATAGTGGAGTGTAATTGCGAATTTCTAGTGGAATCTTTGTAATTTATTATGGTAAGAATAATTCAAATTAATTATTTGGAATTATTTCCATACTAGGAAGCCTCAATAATTAATTATGTGGTCTCTATATGCCCATATTTAGCTAGCATTTGGCCATAGATTTCCAAATATTTTTGGTAAATATTATTTGGGTGAAATTTCACCATGTGTTTGGCAATAGTATTTGGGAAACATATTTCACTTTTTAAAGAAATATGATTTATACCCATATGTTTTAAAAACTATCAAAATTAACCATAAGTTATATTACATAGCAAGATAGAAACGTCGACATAACAAGATTCATGCAACAATTCAATTGGATCTTCGTTGCAGCAAATAACAAGTAGTGTCCATGACACTGGAGCAATGTGATAGTTCGGAGTGAGTGCAACAAGCATCATTCCGTACATCGTGAAGTAGATGAAATAGATGAAGCGCATGACTTTATTACTCTGAGCCGATTGTTCGTTATTTTCATCAACAACCATATCATCACTTTCATATTCCATCACTGTTTTGGTGTGCACATAAAAAATTATGTAATACGGTGCAAACAACTACTAGAGAGGGTGTTTTTGTAAAAGATTAAAGTTTGGTGTAGAATTTAAATTTTTAAAAGCTCCCAAATAATGAGATTTGGCCCAAGTACTAGTTTTTTCTAGTATTTGAGAATTTGGGTTATTTGCCAAAAATATTTGTCAAATAATGACAAATTGTATGGACAAACACTATTTGCCAATTTTTTCCACAAATATTACTTGGGAAATCTATGGCCAAACGGATCGTTAACTAGAACTCAGAATCTTATTTCTAAGGAAAAAGAAGAGGAAGACACCTTAGTTTGGTTGAAGAAAAATCAACGTGTGTTTTTTCTTCTTCTTTTTTTCAAGAAAAAACTTGTTTTTTTCTTCTCCTTGTTGTAGTGGGAAGAAATCTTTATAAGTAGGATTTCTTCTAACTTAAAAAACATATATTATATTCGATACTTGCCCACCCAAGTATTGAGAGAGTTCGAATGTGAACTTGGGATCATTGTGGAAGACTATAAAGTTGTTGTCTATCTAGTGGATTCGGTTGAAGGTCTGTCTAATTTGTGGATTCGCTTGAAGGTATCTGTTCACGCTTCAAGAGGTAATTTTTGAATTAATTTTCAACAAGTTTATGTGTTCTAGCATGATTATATGTGTTCTAGCATAAACATTATTGGTTATCTATTATTCATGTAAGCAATATGATTCTGGTATGCTTTCGTTGTACATATAGCTTTCCAATAATACCTTATTTGGATCCTTAGATAGGTTCAACTTTCGACAAGATATTTTTGTGTGTCTTTTTATGCCACAATGATAACACTCAATATCCTTAAGTCTACCTCAAAATTTGCTTTTATTATAGGGGAAAAGGACAAATATACCCCTGAACTATCGTAAATGGTATGCAGATACCCTCCGTCATACTTTTGGGACATTGGTGCCCCTGCCGTCCAAAAATTAGAGCATATATACCCTCTATACTAACGGACATACACGTGTCATAATCTTATCCACTGACCCGACATTTATTAAATATCAAATCGATGGAAAAGATTACGCCACGTGTACCTATTTAGTCTTCCATTAGAGTGAAGGGCATATATATGCTCTAGTTTTTGGACGGCAGGGCACCAATGTCCCAAAAGTATGACGGAGGGTATCTACATACCATTTACGATAGTTCGGAGGTATATATGTCCCATTTCCCTTCTTAAAAATATAGATACTTCAAAGTAAAATCATAAATATGAGACTCTCTTGAAATTATCACCTAAAAGATATAAATGAGTGACAAAAATGGAAAAAAAATCTAACAACTCTCTTCAACTTTGAACAATTTATTTGTTTTGAACGATAAAAAAAAAATCAACAATTCATTTATTTTGAAATAGGGAGAATATTAAATTAGTATATTGTCCTATCTCTATTTGATTATAATATAAAATGGTAGAATTTGCTAATGTGCCTACCTAGAGACTTCTCTCATTATTTATTAATTATGTCCCACTTGAATGTCATGAGCATTTGTTCCACCATGTTTTAGGATTAACATAGCATCATTCTTGTCGACATGATAAGCAAATACTTATATTAAATTATCAACCATGGAAGTCAGAGGAAGGGTGTCTATTATAAATCTTATTTAACAACCAGTTATAAAATATGTAAGAACTAAAAGGTATTCAATTACAAAATCGTGACATATTCCATGAATCTACAATAATATAAGATATTCTGTTTCTACAAACTTAAAAAATATTTTTTAATTTGATGTCCTTTTCTTATCAAATAATATGGGGTAAAATGGTAAATTTGCAATACCAATTAATATTTTTTAAAGGGAAAATGGTCAAAATTGTCGCATGAACTATGTGAAATAAATCAGTTACACCCTCTGTTACATTTTCGAATTAAAATTGCCCCCGCCGTTATCCCAAAAAATCACAAATACCCGTTAACATCAGCCACATAACAAACTACGTGACACTAATTTCTCCACCTAAGCTTGTCAACTAGAATATCCATTCATTAATTCTAAACCAATCTTATTAAAATCCGACCCCCTAAAACTAAAAGGCAAACATCTATCTTTTCACCTCAAACTTTGTCATAGAGGCCCTCAAGTACAACTTTTCATGTGTTAAATCCTTCCAAGCAACCAGAATAGAGAAGCTAAGCTCAAATGCCATGCAACACAGTCGGCTACCACGGCTCCACAGGTCCTTTCACATAAATCAACAAATTGCTGTCAATTTGCATCTTGGTTTCCATTCTGAGTCAAGTACGCTATAGCTGCTGATGACCCTATTGCACCCATTGCCATTTGCCAATACAATAATCACCTTCAAAATTATCAAAAAAATTTATTCACAATAAAAACTAATTGAGGACTTCGGCGACAAATCTGAGATAGGACGCCTCAAGATCAACAAAGTTGGGGTGAAAAGACAATGTTTGCCTCTTAATTTTAGTGGATCGGATTTAGCAAGAACGAAGTTAGGATTCACGTTATAAATTGGGTCAAAATTAATGAGTAGGTATCCTAGTTGGCAAGCTTAGGTAGAGGAATTAGTGTCATGTGGCTTGTCTTGTAACTGGTCTTAACTGTTGAGGGTATTTATGGTCTTTGAATGTTGGGATAAAGATGAGGGCATTTTTTATTCAAAAATATAACTGAGGGTAAATGATCTATTTCGCATAGTTCAGGGGAAATTTTAATCTTTTTTTGTTTTTTAATAGGTGTGTTAAGTCAAAATTTGACAGGTAAAAAAAGACGGAGGAATTATATTTTCAAGTGCAGTAAGATATGTAGAATTTAATACAAGAAATAAAACACCGCGTTAATTACGAAGTGACACATTATATTATAAGGAAAAATTATGCGGTTAAGCAAATTTATACTACTTAATTGCTCATTATAGCTCTAGTTTGCTATAATTACCACTTGCGATTAACATTATACATTAATTATGTGGGCTGACTTCGAGTTGTATAATTATCCATGTTTGTATAATTCGCCACATTTGTATAATTCGCAACTAACAATTCTTCGTTTGATTTGTATTTGTATACGATGGTTTGTATTTGTATATGGCGATGATTTCCTTTGGTTTTTCAGTTTTGTCACCATATACATTCAATCTTTTTGTGTATAACTTTTTAAAGTTTGTATAAACGTGTAGTTTTCAGATTTTGTATAATATAATTTATATAATGTAATTTGTATAATATATTTTGTATAATTGTTTAAAGTTCATATGTTTATATTTGTATCAATTTGTTATTTCGAGTTTATCATATTTGAATAATTCCAGATTTTATATTTCTCAATTATACAAAAACACGTGAATTATACAAACCTACATGCGAATTATACAAACGAGATGCGAATTATACAAATTATTGCCCTCTCGCTCACCTCTCTCCTCCCTCTCCCAATCTCACTCGCCTCTCTCCTCCCTCTCCCAATCTCTCTTGCCTCTCTCCTCCCTCTCCCAATCTCGCTCGCCATATATACAAATACATATGTATAATATACAATTATCTAACCGATATACATATACAATTCACCTCTCTCCCACTCTCTGCCCTCTCTCGCTCGCCTCTCGCCTCTCTCTCCCAATCTCGCTTGCCACTCTCCTCCCTATAACATGTAGCTACGAATCGTAATTACCAAACTAAAGCTATGAAGCGTAATTAGGCTATTTTTGAGTGGCTATATGCGAAAGTTCCTATTATAATAATACGGAACATAGTTTTATTGCTGAAAATCAAATATTAAATAAGAAATGCAGAGTTGTATAGCAAAATTTATTTCTTTATCCCTCAAACCAATTGTCCTGGATGATTGATTTTATTTTAATATATTTATATTGTCTAACAAATCATTTGATATTTTGATTAATCTTAGTTGTGCGAGATTATAATATTGTGATTGTTATATGGTTAACGTGTAGAGATTGTTACATGAAGAATAATAACATATGACTTTTTAATAGTAATGAATAATATTTACAGGAATTGTCATGCAGTATGTAATTGCTTAAATTTGCAATGAAGAACTCTATGCTGCAAATTGAACTTAGTATCTTATGAGGAACAAGTTGTAAATAAATAATGAGAAATGTCTTGAAAATTGAAATAATTAACCTGAAATCTCTCTCTAGCAAAACTACATTTCTAAGTTTTCACCTTGTTGGTTAGCTCATTCTACTTTAGTGCTAAATCCTTGGTGAAATGGTGTCAATTGAACATAATCCATACAAATTTTTCTGACTGACTGGGAAATAGTTGATGTCAAAAGAGTTGAGAAACAATGTCACAGACTCGATCAACAACTTCACCCTTTAAGTTTTTCTTTCCCTTTCTAATACAGTAACTTCACATCCATTGAACAAAAAGAACTGGATGTGCGAGAATCCCGCCAAGGATATACAAGAACAAAATAGAATTGAGCTTTTGTCATTTTGGACAAAAATCCTACCAAGAAAAAGAATGAAATTGCACCTCAGATGAATCGAAATTGCATAAGCAGCCTAACAGATTTAAGTTTTTCACCCTTCTTGTCATAGAGAGGGACTGCTCGGATTCCAGGTCTCAACTCGGAAACAGGCAAACATGTCTGGCCTCCAAAATCATCCTTATCTGACATGTCATATTCTCGTACTTCAATCCGAAGCAAAGCCAGCTCTGGCACTGTCAAGGGGAATTTAAACTCTTCTCCCCATATAGGACCCCAATCATCCTCTATTATCCTGGTCTTACTCTTTGCAGCATCTGCTGGAACTCCAATTATATATAGCTGCCATTCATATTCATTGAAGGTCAATACAGCATTCAAAAATTTCCTGAAACTTCATTGAATATAAAGCAGAAAGGCGAAACATTATTCTGTATAGTGCAAAGGCGACCAGAGAAAGAATACAAGCAGGCTATAAATTATTATATATATTTTTTATTATACATAAAGAGGAAAAGGATGACATGACATGTCATGAGATCTGGCTGATCAACGAATTTCTCTTCAGGTCATCTTTCGAGTATGAATGCATAGAGTACGTTTTGTTAACTACAGCAATTATTCCTAGCTCACTTGTGTCATGACAATTATGTTGGCTTCAAGCCAACAACTAATCCAATGGCCTGCCACTTGTTTAAGTTCCATTAAATCATGCTTTGGCTTCCAAACTTTAAGTTGATAGTTGATTTTGCTACTTGAATGATATGCACACTTGTTTTTTCCTTTTAAAGTATAACGTAGTAATATGTCATTTAAAAATCAGGTGTTAGATATTGATAAGTTGGTAGTAAGTAATGTAGAAACCATCAAATTCAATGAACTATTGATTAAGGCCACAACTCCCACATTGCACGAGCTACTTGATTTTTACCAATATATCACTTTGAGACACTCAAGGGAAGAAAAACTGGTTTGAATGTATCACTCTAGACACTCAAGGAAAAATCTGGTTTCAATATACAAGGAAAAATCTGATAAGATCTAATCAACACCTGGCCATCCAAAACATTGTTAGCCATGATGTGTACTTAATTATGCAATAAAATGAGTCGCACCAAATGGCGCCATCAACATAGCCCAACTAACCTTTGTGTAGAAGTCTGGGGGAGAAAAGGCATCAAAGTGCGTGTGGCTGAAATCCATGCGCCATCCATCTCCCAAGTATACTCTGACCTGCAAAAGAAGATCATACTTCTTGGAATTATCATCACATAAGCTTGAAGTTTGTTATGTTTCCACATCACACATTTCATTTACCCTTAAAGTTTTCTTCACCGGCAATGTCACTTTGGGATCAAATAATTCATTATATGGTCCTCTTTCCATGAGAAAACTAGGCTTTCGTACATAGCCACAGCCCCCGTTAGACCTAAACATCCCATGCATAATCCAGAGTGATTTCCCATATCCCTATCATATGCAATTAAAATAGCAATTAGACAGAATACAAGGAATCAAATTGATAAAAAAAAGTTGCTAACAGCAATCAAAACAGGCAGAATTATCTGTTACATCATATTCAAATTCATTTGTTTTCTACTTTTTCAAAAAAGTTTGATCAATGGTCTGCAGAGAAATGAAGAATACTCAGAAAGGTAAATAGTATCCATTGGTCAGCTCAAAATGTATTTGCTCAATTTGATGTCAATTTTGTGATGATACATGATAGACCAGCCTGCCCAAGAACTTGCCAACAGAGCACATACTGATACCTGATATTAGTGCATATGAAAATGTATCCATATAAACCTTGTCTGTATGAAGAGATCCTAATTTAATCCTATGTATTCTATTCATCACCTTATAATTTTTTAATAAAATTTTTCATAAATTAATCAGAAACAGTCCTCCAAGGGAGAGATTAAAGAAAGAAAAGTTACAAAATCCAAAAAGTTGCAGAACAGAAGGAAATGATAATGGGGAAATTTAAACATTGTGGTACAGGGTAGATTGAAATGATATAACGGGTATTTCTAAGTATTGTTGCACAAGGAGCAAGAGAGATTGTGAAATTAAAAAATAATACCACACACAAGGCAGAAATAAACTCGGGGAGAAGAACATGGATGCACCAGTTACCTGCATGTTAAATGCAACCATCTGAGCTCCATGCATCCAGCCAATCATAGGTTTAAAATTTGAGGAGGTAACTCGTGTTCCCTTGGGAAACACCCTCAGAATATTCCTTTGAGTGAACCTAGCAAATAGAAGAAGCAGAGGAAAACTCAAATGGTGAATAGGGTAGACGATAGAGTAGTCTTGTCAATGGTTGCATATTATTTGGTTAAGAACTAAATACCTGACTAAATCCTTTCCATGATTTGTTGCAGCTTTTTCAAGTGCATGTTCATCCAAACTTAGACGATTGAATTTAATAACCTCATCTGTTAGTGCAAGCTTCACCCCATGTTTTGCCTTCCCAGCACGAATTGCTATCAAACGCTTGTACTGGGGTGCTCCTTTCTGGGATGATTGGTTGTTGGAGGTATCATTATCTTCATCGTCTTGATCAGTATCACTCTGAGAAATTCCAGAAAAAAGGATTAGCATGCCAAAAGAAAGATATTGAAGAGACTGTTCCAATGCTGCTTTACCCTCTCATCAGTTTCATGTCCTTCGTCTAAGATTTTTGAAGTATCCTTGACCAGTAAGTCTTGAAGTGAATTCCTTTCTCTACTTCTGTGATGCTTAAGCTCTTGAGGTGTTGATGAATTCCTCGAGCCACATTCTGCCTTCCCAGCATTAATTGCTACCAGGCGCTTGTACTGAGGTGCTCCTTGCTGCGATGACCGACAGTCAAAGTGATCACTTCCTAGGTCATCTTGATCTATATCACTCTGAAAGTACCAGAGATAAGAAGATCAGATTGCCAAAAAAAGATATCAGAGAGAGTTTCAAGTTGTTTAATTTACCCCCTCATGAGCTTCATGTTTTGCTTTAATTTCTGAAGTCTCCTTGACCAATAGGTCATTTCCAAAAGAATCTTTTCTGACTGGAGATGCACTTTCTCTGTCTTTCTGATGCTTTGACTCAACATATTCTTTGGGCGGCTTGGGAGACAGAGGAGTTCCATTCTTAAGCTCTTCAGGTATTTGTGCATTATTCAAGTCATAATTTGCCTTTCCAGCATGCATTGCTACCATGCGCTTGTACTGAGGTCCTCCTAGCTGGGATGATCGATGGTTTGAGGGATCACTATCTTTGTCATCTTGATCCATAACTTTCTGGAAATGCAAGGAAAAAGTAGATTAGCATTCAAAAAGAAACATATAGTTTTAACATTGTTTTATGACTTTTACCCTCTCATCAGCTTCACGTTCTTTGACTATAATTTCTGGCGTATCCTTGACCAAAACGTCCCTTTCAACTGCATCTTTCCTCGCCATAGTTGCATTTTCTTTCTCTCTGGCATGCTTCAGGTCAGGATCTTCTCTGGGTGATTTGGTAGCATGAACTGTTTGATGTTTAAGCTCTTCTGGTATTAGTTCATGCTTCAATTCACTATTGGCCTTCCCAGCATTAATTGCTGTCAGACGTTTGTAATGTGGTGCTCCTTGCTCAGATGCTTGGTAGTTGGAGGTACCACCATCTTTATCATCTTGATCAGTATCGTTCTGAAAATATGCCAGTTAAGAATAAGAGATTATCTTGCTGAAAGAAAGAGAGAATGAAAGACTGTTTTAACATTGTTTTACCTTATAATTAGCTTCATGTCCTTCTGTTTTAACTTCTGAAGGCTCCTTGCCCAAAATGTCCCCTTCAACTGAATCTTTCTTCGCAGGAGATGCACTTTCTATGTCTCGGTGATGCTTCGACTCAAGATACTCTTTGGGTGGTTTGGTAGAAAGAATAATTCGATGCTTAAGCTCTTCAGGTGAAGGAAATTCTTCTAAGCATTCTGACCGAGGATAATACAGCATCTCCCCAAAGACTTGGATAACCGCCTAGAGGAAGAAAATGGGGTGCATGAGAGGAAAGGAGTTAATAGTAGAGTAAACATTATATATAAAAATGTTGACAAAAAGGGCAACCAACTCTAACCTCTGCAACTTTTGCTTGAAGGTCTGGCGTCAAGTGGTCTTCTAACGTAATCATGACAGGATAAGGAGATTTAATAAATGCATGGTCTCTAATGGATCTTAAGCATGTAAGAAGTGGCACGGGCGTTGTCAGGGTCCTGGAAATGATCATAATTGGAATCCTCAGCACAAACTCATTAAGATCTCATAAAGTTTCAAGTGTTATTCAGATATCGTATCCTAGTTGAATACTTCAGTAACAATAAGTGATAATGGATAAGTGACTCTTAAAATTAAGAGGTATTCCAATGGATTTGATATTTAATAAATCCATATATATGCTTTTCATCTCTGGTAAGATGACTTTGAAGAGCTTAATAATCAATAGAAGGAATCTATTCTAACACAAACATCTGAAAAAATTAACTGTTCAATCCACATTCATTTGATTGATAATTAACTTCCTGTCTTCTTCAATCTTTTTTTGGTTACAATTAAGTTGAGGCAAATGGATCACATTAATATCAACACTTAGAGGGTGGTTGGATGAGTTTGAAGATCTCCAGAGGTTTTACCGCACTTTTTGCTACTATAAAGTCAAGATCTCTCCAGTAGTACTTTAAAAGTTAGTGAAGGAGCATATCCTACCTTCCATGAAGAACATGCACATTATCTTTTGCTGAATTTGGCCATAAATCCAGCTCTATTCCCCGCACACCTCTTTCCAGAGCTCTAATGATTGGAATTTCACTACAATCGCTGCTCAGTTGATTTCCAGTAAGGTAGGAATTGTGACCTGTATAAATGAAATAATGTTGCAATGGAGCATTCATATCATGATGTACCTGGAATGACATAAGTTGTCAAAGTAAATCTACATGTCGCTACATGTAATTTCTAGTCATTCTGCATAAACAACAAATATACATGGCACAGGGAATTCAAAACTTGAAATCACTAACCCCAATGATTTAAAAGCTAAAAGGAAGGGTGTTAATAAAGTTCATGTGCAATACTGCAAAATTTGTACACCTTTATTGTCAACCTTTTCACATCTAAACCTATAAAAAAGGCACAAGCCTCAAGACAGACAAATTCCTCCCTGTCGAATTAAAAACATGATCCATGTAGAGAAAGAAACTTACGCTAATAGATCTATGCAGGGTTGGGTTTCCAAAGAGTCCTAACAAAAATTCAGTTTCTAAGGTGTTCTGGCATATTTCACCAAAAATACATAGAAATGCTCATCCTTTCCCTTTTGCAATACCATCTATAAACTGTACCTCAGTAACTTGTTTTTCTCAAGATATAGTTTCTATTGTTTCAATAGTCATACTCGCTCTTGTCCCCTTGAAAGAGGAAGTGTGCCCGAGATCAAAGTCCAATTCTCTTATTAGTCTTTTACTTTACTCTCTCATGCGGTTAACTCTCAAGCCACAAGAAGAAGTAAAAGAAGGAACGGCCAAGGAAGTCATTGAATGCACACATCCATCCCTTAGTGATCAAGTGGACAAACACAAAAGAAAGAAAAGTATTCCCATTAGTTTCTATTCAGACCATCATCCACACGTAACCTAGGACAACCATGTTGCTTGGGGCAAGTAGGGACAATAAGCACCATAGAGCAGAGAGGAGAGTGGCTAGGGTGGGATTTTAGAGAGCTATTTTGTAAAGCTTTCAAGTTACATTTTCTTATTCTATTTTTACTTGGGGATAATGTAGCGAGTATTTCTTAAGTATCGGACCACCCGTGCACGAATCTTCACCTTATAGCAACCCCTAGGGTAGTTACTTCGACCACTTGATACAATCGAGCTAAGCAAACACCAGCATTTCCTCCATTAGGAAATCCATTTGTCAACTAATGGCATTGCACTTCAACTTTCATGGCATTACTTAGTGATGTCCATTGCCAAAGCCACAATTTTCACTTAGGGTTCAAAATACGAAGAAATAAATAAAAAAAAAACCTCAATCATTACCCCTTATGAGGAGACTCTGCCCCTGGTGACAATCCCTAAGTGTCCCATTTTCTCGAAGAAAGACACATTTTTCATTAAATTAACACACATCAGTCGAATTAATAGTACAATTTAACCATCCATCACAACATAACCCAATCAAAGCATCTTTCAAAAATGGAGAGGGAAGAAACCTGAGATTTGATAGGGGCATTGAGATCATCCTGAAAAAGATAATAGAAGAAATCTTCGAGTTCAAAAGAATGTGCATTTTTAGTGTACTTGGTGAGATGATGCCGCCGATTAACAACTTCCTGTATAATTTGTTCAGCATCATTAATGGTGCACTCTTTCTCACCTTGATAATCAACCATAAACCGTCCCAATTGATCCCCTGTCATATGGCTCCCTTTTTCGGTATACAACGAAAATGCATTGCTAACGTCCGGCGGTGGACCCGTCTCGCTGATCTTAAACTTGCGATTAAAACATCCCAACACTTTGTAATAATTGTAACTACCCATTTTTAATGATTCAAATTCTTCCTTTTCAATCTATTTCGGTTGCTTCTGTTATGGATCATGCTTGTGAGAACCTATTTTTTTTTTTTTTTTTTATTTTTATAAGAAAATAAAAAAAAGA
>NW_006239145.1:175085-191613 GCF_000226075.1 Solanum tuberosum | reverse complement strand
AGAACCTATTTTTTTTTTTTTTTTTTAATTTTATACGAAAATGAAAAAAAGTAAACGTAGAAAATTGGTTGAGGGGAAGAAGACTTTGAAGGGGCGTTGGAGCAAAAATTGAGGAGTATAGGAAGGTGATGTGGTTGAAGGCGACGTTTATAATATACATATAATACACTAAAATAAATTAATTTTGAAGAAAACACCACACCGGTTCTAACGCCTTCTCTATCCCGCCATTTTTTTTTTTTCATTTTTGGTTTCCTATGGTCTCCTCCCTATTGTTATTTATGTTCAATTTTTTAAATAGAAATAGTTATGCAAGGCCAACTTGTGTGCTATTCGATATAATTCAGTTATTCCACCTATAGATAACTTTATCTGCCAAGACTTGGGCAGATAAAAATAAATCACATAGTGATTTTTTGGGTTCATCTACTACTCAATTAAGCTACACTTTTGGTCTATTAAGTAAATTTTATTATATAGTGAGAATTACCAATTTATATAATTGTGACGATCCAAAATTCAAGAGTTCTGATGATATGTTTCAATTCCATCAATAGATAAGTCAATTCCTTACTAATTCAATATTTGACAAAAAACGAAAAGGAAAAAGTAATTTAAGATCCAAAATAAGTCTTAAACCCAACCTTCATTATTTTTTTTTAATTTGTGATTTGATTGTGTGAGGGTATCTCTTGAAAAGCGAGGGCACATAGATGGTTTGAACTTGGTAACCCATTCAACTTCTTTGCCTGACAATGTAATTGTAACTGCCCTATATATTATGTTCTTGAGTCAGTCTTAAGGCTACGTCATTTTTTGATAGAGGTATCTTGTTTTGAATTGACATACGCACTTTGTATTAGATCGAGTAGCCTTTATGCTTAAAATGTCTTATGCTATCCAGATAGGAGAAGTATACTTGTTTGAAGGGTGCATTGTATTTGGGTAAGGTGTGTGAGTGTCTTGTTAGTTGTTCTAGAATAAATAAAGATTCAAGTGTGGGGTGGTGATACTGGATGAATTTACACAATTTTTAGCTATATATGTTTCACCCACATTTGAGCATTGTTTGATATCTAGCTTGATACTCTTTATTTTAACTCGATTACATAATTTTAAGCTTATGAAAGGTGTTTTGTGCTATATATGTAGGTAAAAAGACCTTGACAATATTGACCAAGTATGAAACAAAAAAGGGATAAAACTCGAAAAATGAAGCTCAAAGAGAAGTCGAAAGCTCATCTGACAAATTAGTGGAAAGCCATGGAGGCTCGAATGTTTAGCCCCTACCAAAAGCAAGGGCAATGCAAGACAGAGAGTGTAACAAACCGAAATCCTCACTATATTAATAAGAGCACTGGAACACTATTACAACTTTGAGATTCTAATTGCAATAATCAAACTACCGAATTACAATGGAAATATTGAAATAACAAGTAACTAATGATAGAGATAAGAATGGAGATGAGAAACTTAGACTCTAGAATTGGGGATGAGAAACACAGAACTGCCTTTGCACATAATTCATGCGATGCCCTCTCATAGTGATGCCATGTTCTATTTAACAATACCCTCAGTGTGGATCCCAAATTATCCTCTGTGAAGGCCTGGTCTTGTTGTTTGTATTGGACCTACTTGCCCCAATGCCTATCCGTGTGATATACTTGTTAGTATCGTTATTGGGCTGGGGCTGATTCATAACAATACTCCCGCCCTGAATAAGAACCTTGTCCTCAAGGTTCAAGTCAAGAATTCTTGCCAACAACAGCATTGGTAATCTAGGTGTAGTTACATTGACTTCAAGATAGATGAAGTGCATTTGATGACAAACACCAACAAGTCCCTTGTGAGCAAAATCAAGAGCTTCATACCAAGCTTTGTTTAGTGTGGCAGCATAGTTCACTTCACATTGGACATGGTTGTGATAAGAAAAAACTGTAGTTTCTCTAAATATCCCATAGGCCACAATGTCCTTGGAACTGAAATCATAATAAAGGCTGCAATGATACCATCATTGACATGATTAAGTTCTCCAACAGCCTCATAATTTGCATGATACTCACTCACAATCCAACTTAACATAGGGAGAACACAAGATAGAGGCAAACTAAGGTGTAGTCCATTTCCAACATTGTGGTAGACCTCCGCCAAAATTTTAAGCATAGTTAAAGCAACATACTTCCCATCTTGCAGCCCAGAATTTCTTATCCATGTCATATTGCTATGCCTAGGCATTTGCAAATTATCCTTAAGCATTTGCCCAGAAAACCATTTCTCTAAATGGACAATTCTAGTTGATCTTCCCACGAAGTAAACCAATGAGCAAAAAGAAATATAGTGATGAAGCTCCCAGTTATCCAATGGAGAAATCAATACCCCAATACCGTCCACCTCAACATAATCAAAATCATGTAATACCGCATCATCACCATTAATAACAACAGAAATAAACCCAAGATGTCTTCCAATAAACAAACTATGGATAAGTCTATGTAAACAAATCTTGAAGGACCAGTTACGGACAGACACAGATATCACTAACTGCTCAATACTATTTCTTCCCGATATTTTCATAGGGCCAATAATGTCAATTTGGAGCACATAAAAACGAGCAGCATAGTTCTGAAGCCCTATAGTAGAACTAAGAAGTGCAAGAAGATTCTTTTGAACAAGCACCATGTAGCAGATCTCAATTTTGCAGTCAAGATTATGTTGACATCGTGCCGCCAAACTGATGTTCGCTCGAAGTTGGCCACCAAAACGCCAAGGTTTACAACATAATATGTATCGATGATTAGTTTATATGTGATTGATGGACAGGGGATTGCAATGTAGTTATAGATAACACATGACCCATTAGACAAGTAGCAATGCACACACCATGGTTGTCCGGGATCCCACACTCTACTCATTGAGTGTGAATCTGCATTTAAGAAAAGTTTGCCAGTACAGCCCAACAATAATACTTCATTTTTGTTGTCTGTAAAATCTGTTAGAGCCATGAACTCAAAACATATTCCAGGATCCCATGCACAAAGATCCATTGCAATCATAGGATTGGTTACAATAAAGAGATTAGCAGCAGGAACCAATAGAAATTGACTCAAAATATGTTGACCATTGAACTCCCAGGTAGATTTTCCATTTTCAATGTAAGGAAGTATTTTAACAGAATGCATTAAACTTATCAAGATATTGAGAAATGGATCTTCATTACCCACAGGTTCTATGAAAAAGTCAGCAAGATACTAGTCCTCGAAGCTCTCCAAATCAGTTTTCTATATAGGAGAGCCACTAGCAAGAGAGTTAACATTTACATACCTCGTTGACACATCACGTTCGAGATGTTCATTCGACCTAACAACTTCTGGAGCCTCAAAAGTAATTAGGAGTGAAACTTGAGGTGCAATTGACCTAATGTCCTCGGATTTAATGTTGTGCGAACTTTCATCGAGCACCTGGATGGTTACTTCAGGTTGTAAATTGGCATTTCGGCAGATGCTTGTGTCGGACGCCGCAGTAACTACAAATGCAGAGTGCTCTTCATCATGGACACTAGCATTAAGATCATGTAAGTTGGGGTTCATTGTTGTATAAGACATTTCAACGAACACTGTATCCTTGGTCACAACAGAAGGTTTTTGTACCAAGCAGTTGTTGATTTAGATCTCCCGTTTCGAGGAGTTATTATGTCATCAACAATCCTAATACCAGTAATACCTCGATTAGTGAATTCGCAGGGATCTGCAGCGTGTTACTGCTCAGGCAATTTATCAAACACATGGTCTTCTTTCAATGTTTGAGTTTCATAGGCAGATTTAAATACAAATGATGTCTGAAAATTGCTTGGAACAGTTGTCTGCACCACTGGATATACTTTGGTTTGGTGGCTAAAACGTTGAATAAATTTCTCCTTGAAATGCATCCAATCGAAAAACTGCTTATTGTGAAACAACCAATCGAACCATGTAAGAGCTTCACCCTTAAGGTAAAAGGAAGGAAGAGGTACCCAATACTCCTCGGCGAAGCCAAGGAAGGCGAAGTACCGCTCCGCTCGATAAAGCCAGCCCTCTGGATTGCCAGTGCCATTGAATTGATCCAATATCACAGCTTCCATTAAAGTACGTCAATGAAAGCATCAATGCAACAAACTGAAATCCTCACTATATTAATAAGAGCACTGGAACACTATTACAACTTTAAGATTCTAATTGCAATAATCAAACAACCGAATTACAATAGAAATATTGAAATAACAAGTAACTAAGGATAGAGATAAGAATGGAGATGAGAAACTTAGACTCTAGAATTGGGATGAGAAACACAGAACTGCCCTTTGCAACATAATTCATACGATGCCCTCTCATAGTGATGCCATGTTCTATTTAACAATACCCTCAGTGTGGATCCCAAATTATCCTCTGTGAAGGCCTGGCCTTGTTGCTTGTATTGGACCTACTTGTCTCAATACATATCCGTGTGATATACTTGTTAGTATCGTTATTGGGCTGGGGCTGATTCATAACAGAGAGCCTCACAGTGTGAGGGCCAGGGTGTAGGTCCCTGCCTCGCGACGCAAGATTAGCAAACCTGGTTAAATTTTCCCGTCTTCTAATCTGACTAGGTGGGCCTTTCAAGGTATTTTTAAAGTCTATAAATACTACAATATTTAGATGTTTTAAATAGAGAATTCGACCTAGTTGAAGTCAGAAATGTTGTGGGAGAACAGAGAGAAACATATTCGTCATTGTTCTAGGGTTTTCTTCTAAACTCCATCATTCGAAATATTCTTTCATTGTTTATGAATTTTTGTATGTGTAATCGGATACTGAGTTACTATACTCCTTCATTTTAGGGTTATATCCATTGTATGAACATCTTCATCTGATTAGACAATTATTTAGCAGATTTTGCCATACATGTTTTGTTCTCTTAATCTTATACTATATTATTTTGTGGCTTCATGATTTATAAAGTGAACGGATAATTGCTAATGGGACTGAACAGGAGAAATCTAGGAATAAAATGTGCGTTATGGAGAGTTGGGTTTATTTGTGGATGGATTAGGGGTTTGGACAAAAATGTACTTAATTCACTCTGCTTAATTAGGTCGTATATATAGAGAGGAAAGGCTCAAAATAGTCCCTCATCTTTGAATTAAGGCTCAAAGTCATCCTTGAGTTTTCACATGAAACACAAATAGTCTCTCATGTTTGCAATATTGGTGCACTTTTAGTCCTCCTCCAAAATTTTGTCTATTTTTTAACATTGATTTTATCCATAACTTATGTATGATATGTTCAATCGTCATTTTATATATTAAGTAAAAATAATAACTCCATATGAGAGAATGTGAGAAGAAAAGCATCTTATTTTGTTTAGTAGAAATTGTATTGCAGGTAAAGTCGAGAGGTTCATCACGATAATTTCACGTGCAATAGTACAAATTTTTTTCTTTTTTTCCAACGTCATATGTTAAGATGTTCTTAGTTTAGCTACAGTAATATTTCTACTGAACAAAACAATGTGTTCTTCTAATCACCTTCTCTCACATAGAGTTATTATTTCTACTAAATATATAAAAAGATGATTGGACATTCCTTACATAAAATTGTGGACAAAATTAATGTTAAAAAATAGGCAAAAAATTTTAGGAGGACCAAAAGTGCACCAATATTGCAAACATGAGGGACTATTAGTGCTCCATGTGAAAACTCAAGGATGACTTTGAGCTTTAACCCAAAGATGAGGGACTATTTTGAGTGTTAAATCTATATATATATATATGCATTCACAGTGGTTCACCACATCCCTCCACAAAAAAATACCTTCCTTCAACATATTATTACTCTATTTTGTATAGTGAATATATATAATTGGAACACTTGAAATATTTTCTTTGTCTCAACTCTCTTTCACTACTACACACTAAAAAATTGTTTTACAGTTCTCATCTTTCTTGAGATTATTTGATCTCTTCTTACCAATACAAAGTAAGACTACATTATTTATAGGTGAAAAATTCTTGCTTACAATGAATAGAAAGATAATAGGTAGTAAGTTGAGTAAATGAATAGCCCAAAGGTTACATAAGTTACAAGGTAGAATGAGATAAAATAATGGATGAAATTAGTGGTAGATCATGACAATAATGGTTACAAGAGATACATCACTATAATGATCACATTCTTGTCAATTTATACACACTAATTTATGTACTAAATATTTTTATTTTAATATTAAAATACATAAATATCAACCATATACCTATAACAGTGGTAGGTGCGAGATTTATAGGATAAACTAGCCATTAGTAATCGGTTCTATGATTCTGATTATTTCAATTGTTACGTGGATGAAATTGTGGACATTAAATGAGATTACATGAAAATTTAATTTGATCGTATGATTTCGATTTAACACATGATCTAAAAAATTAAATAATTTTTTATAATTTTTAAATTTGAAGTATATAAAATATCTGTTAATCTTATTGTATTAAATATATGAGATCAAAATAAAAAATAAAAAATCATCAGATAAAAAAATGGAAAATTGTATAAAATAGCAAACTATTAATTCAAATTTAACGTTATAACCAGAGTTTCATATAATTCTAATCCGTAGCAAACACTTTGTCATTCGCCTCTCTCTTCAGAAATCTCGCTCACCACTCTCTCTGATCTTGCTCGCCGCTCTCCCTCGCCTCTCTCACTTTATAAAAACACAAATGTGTAAATTGCGTTTGTGTTTGTATAAAGCGAGAGAAAATTGTATATACAAATACATATATTTTCGTTCTATACACTTATAATTATACAAATACAGATCTTTCCCTACCTTTCTCTCTTTTTCACTTTATACAAACACAAATTATACAAATTACAATGGGAAAAATGCATAAGTACCCCCAACCTATGCCCGAAATCTCAGAGACACGCTTATACTATATTAAGGTCCTATTACCCCCACCCCCCGAACTTATTTTATAAATAATTTTCTACCCCTTTTCGGCCTACGTGGCACTATCAACCAGATATCTTGAGAAAATTGTCAACACGCGCGGGTCCCAGGAGATAGTGCCACGTAGGCCGAAAAGGGGTAGAAATTATTTATAAAATAAGTTCAGGGAGGTAATAGGACCTTAGTATAGTATAAGTGTGTCTCTGGGATTTTGGGCATAGGTTGGGGAAGTACTTATGCATTTTTCTAATTACAATGTATAATTTGTGTTGTATGAAGCGAGAGAGAGAGATTTGATATACAAATGTTTTATTTCGATTCAGTTGTATACAAATTCAAATTTTATGCAGATATACAAATACAATCATTGATACATATACATAGTAGTTACATATATACAATTATCTAACTGATATACATATACAATCGCTGCGCTTTTATACAAACGAGATGCCCACTTGTGATTTATGCAAATCTGATACTCCATAGCAAACATAGTTTGTTACGCAGCGCAAATAGCAAAACTAATATGATTATTTATGTTTGTCAAACCTAAAATTTACTCTAAAAAAAATATCTTTTCAACGAAAAAGGGTTCAAATGTCCTTAAACTATGTGAAATGAACAAAAAATGTCTTCCATTTATGGTTTGGTCTAAAAACGTTTTTGTCGTTAATACTTTTGTCCAAAAATGTCTTTATTATTGTTACTTAATAGGTCAAAACCCCTTTTCAAATAACTATATTATTTATTTTCTTTTTAACACATTCTTTTTCTAATAATATTTTTTATTTAGCAAATATTTATGCTACTTCAATTCGGAAAAAAATAAAAAAAATTCCTACTTATTATAATCGTTTCCTTATATAAATAAAAATTAATCGTGTATTTTCTATGATATTATAAATATGACATATTTTATCCGTTAAAAGAGCACACAGAGTTATTCTATTTTAATTGATAAAATAAGATTAAGAAGAAAAAAATATTTTCTACATTCTTATTATTTAAAGTGATTGTAAAAGAAAGAAAACAAGAATAAAGTTCTTTAACAAAACATTTATTAGGAACAAAATGTGTTTTAAAAAAAAACATATTTATTCGAAAAATGACATTTTTGACCCATTTAGTAACTATAGGATATTTTTGGACCAAATTATCAATGACAAGGATATTTATACTAAAGTTTTGACTGCACGGATAATTTTGTTCATAAATAATATAACATTTTTACTCATTTCACCTAATTTAAGAATATTTTTTATCTTTTCCATATTTTAAATGGATTAAAAAACTATTACCCCTTTTTGGATAACTCCTTTTCCATTTTCGTTCTTCAATTTTCTTGTGATCTTAAAAATCTTTGATGGGGAGATTATTTGTGTTGACTCTTGAAGACAAGATCTACAGCTGCAAGCACTGTGGAACTCATCTTACCCTTAAACATTGTTTCCAAGGTTTTCCTCCATCTTTTCTGTTTGATCACTCTGTTATTGTGATTTCTTGAAATTGGGATTTTTTAAATTTTGTTTTTGATTTATTTGGTTGTAAAAATACAATCTTTGGCTTGATCGGTGATTTTGGTTTCGTTTCTAGAACTTTTGTTGGTCTGTTTAAGTAATTTTAGATGTATATAAAAATTGGCTACTTTAAATCAGCTATGTGAGTGAAGAAGGTCTCAGATTGAGTAATTTTTCCCTAAAGGAGATGAATTTTTTAGCATCAAAGAGCTGGGTTTTGTGGAGTTGCTGGTTTTGGAGTAAAAGGGGATTGTATGAGCATTCTTTGTGAACTTTAAAAAAAAAACAGTAGTTATTATTGCTGATAGCATACCATACAATATTCCTGCTTAATCCAGTTATGAATTAGAGGAGTTGTTTGTCGAGTCTGATACTTGGAGTATACTTGATTGGCATTTTCCATTTGTTCCATGTATATGTGCTAGTGACTTCAATATTCGAACTATTATTGTTATGCCCAGTCCATTGGTCAGGTCTTGGGACTGATCTATTTTCTACATTTTCATCAATTTGGTGCTTGTTTGGTCACTTTATTTTGCTTAATTTCATTGTGATGTGCATTCATGACTTTCTATGAAGAATTCCATATGACTTCTATAGCATAAAATCCGAGCACATTTTCAAGTGTTGGAGCTTTGAAACTACTGTTTCTTAGAAAATTTAAATGCTTTTGAATGGAATGAAATGTTGATTCTGCAATTAATTATATTGAAGTTTATGTTACATTCTTGTTTCAGCCCCTAAATAATGTATATAGTCATTCTGAGTTGTGAGGTTATCTGACTCTTATGTTTTCCTTCTGATCTTTCCTTCAGTCTTTCCACTGCAGACATGGGAAGGCTTATCTCTTCAGTAAGGTGTAAGTCTCTTCGGTTCTGCACATTCAATCATCAGAAATGTTTGTGACATTTTCACATGTTTAATCTTTATACTTGCAGCATGAAAATCACAAGTGCAACTTACAACTTCTGTTGGTTTTATTCTTGTTAGAGTATGAAAGGCATTACCATTTATTTCCTCTGATTGTTGTTAAGTTTTTCTTGGCATTGATGGGACATGAGTTATTTGTAGCTTGGTTTGATTAACAATGTTATTACTTATTACTAAGGTCAAGCTTATCCATACCTCCGGTTCAGAAGGATGAAAAAAGCTACCATATAAATCCTCCTTATTTGATTCCCCCCACCCCCTTCTTTTACTGGTTAAACTAGAAAGTGAAAAAGGATGAAGTATTGAAGAATTCATGTTGGTAGTAGTTAGCCAAAACACTTATGATTTGAAATGAAAAAAGATTGTTTATAAAAAATTGAGTGCAATTGGAGTATGTGCAAATTATTTGGCTTTTCTTTGAACCTCGTACTCTACGTTGGTCACATTGCTCTCAGAATCTTTGATTTTGATATTAGCTCCATGTCGTTATCACTATGGAAGGTTACAACCAACCTATAGAATATTTGAGTGCACATGAAAAGTTGTGAACAAGGTAGGATATACCTTGTAGGTTTAGTTTGTTAATGACATGGTACTGTATATGTGTATCTTCATACATTTGTGTCATTGACTAAAAATTAGCACCAGAATTTGATCTGTTGGAATCACTATAGAACCTAGTGGGGATTTTTCCAGACTATTATATCATGTACTTTTAAGTGTATTTTGCAGGAGTACAAATATTAACACATCAATATATAGAATAAATTCTTACTCGACTTGGGATATTTTACAATTGGTAGCAGCATCACGATAGTTACATGGCTGAAATACATATATTATGCTCAACTTGATTGCTTTCCTGTTCAAGAGTTCTGCTCTTCTCAAATCTCTTCATTTCATTTTATCATTTAGCAGAAGCATTCAAAATGATAATGCACTTTGTAGTTCTGCATATTCTATACGCCCTTTTTTCCTTTTGACAGGGTGAATGTCACTTCTGGCGAGATAGAAAACAGAATGATGATGACTGGTATGCACACTGTGGCAGACATTTTCTGCGTCTATTGTGGGTCAATTGTTGGATAAAAATATGTGAGTATGGAGTGATAAAATGCTAGAAATTATCGTTTGGCAACTAGTATTTCTAGTTGTTCCTAATGTAACAATTCTTTTCAGGAGACTGCCCATAAGAAGAGCCAAAAATACAAAGAAGGAAAATCAGTGCTTGAGAGGTCAGTTGATTACTTCTGTATTCTTTAGAATTGAGTTAGGAACATATCATAAGTCCTCACTGAGGTACTTTCTTTTATACCTCAACAGGTTTAAGATTTCTGGCCCTGATGGAAGCCATTACTGAGCCAGTCATGAAACTTATGTTGCAGGAAGTAAAGCTGATGATGTTTGATCACTATCCAGAACAAAATTTCTATCCCAAATGTACATTATTTAACCCACCACCCCATTAATTCGTAATGGACCATTGGATTCTTGAATATCTTAAGCTACTACAACTTCTTTAAGCCTGTCCTCTATCGTGTATGATAATATGGAAGCAACCATGTGTTGTTGCAAACTAACATGATCATCTGGCTGTATTTGTTTGCAATGACAAGACATTACTAGTAGCAACCACTCTGCTTTCATTGCTTCGATCTTTCCATATTCATTTGGTAGCTGGATAGAGTTATGTGGGTTAGAGTTATGTGGGTATCAGTTATGTAGGTATTACTTATGTATGGTTTAGTATGTAGGGTTTAGTTATGCAGGTATTACTTATGCGGGTATTACTTATGCAGGGTTTAATTGTGCAAGTATTAGTCAAGCAAGAAGTCTGGACATGAATTTTTCAAATAAAACCAAGACTATAAATTGATTTGCCGTCTACTTTGCCCTTTTCATAACCATCCCATATCCTCCCTGAATGACTCTCATAAACCATTTAGGTCTACCTATTCAGAAAATAAGAGATTTTCCATAAAGCCTCAATATTTCGATCAAGGCAGTTGCTGAACCATACTACATATATAGTTCTGGCAACAACAAAAGCTTAAAAAATTAGCACCTTACCCCATCATCACATCAAAACTTTGTAGAGTTCATAGCAGTAAAACAGGTCTGGTATGGTGTGAAGTTTTGTCCAAATGAAAACAGAATGATGTCCAAAACTAGTTAACATTTTTGTCCGACAATCATGGCTTTGTTGTTTTATCAACAAAAATATGACAAGAAAAACTCTTTGGTGACTCATATTAAGTGAAAAAAAGATGTCACCATGAAGATTATTCAGTAGATTTGTAATGACCTGTTCCGTCATTATAGTTGTTTAGGGCTATAGTACCCTTGTGTAGATCTCCGTGGGTCAAGAGTTGATAGAATTTGGAAATGGAAAATCGAGTATGAAAATCTGCTAGTGTTTCACTATAGCGGACACTTTCTTTGTAATAATGAGATCGTCATTTCAACCTCATTAACTTTTGTTGAGCAGTTCATATGCTCAAAGAATCAATTTTATGGGGGTTTTAGGTTCCCCAAATTCATAATTAAGGCTAGGTTCATAATTCTATATTAGAAGACAAAATTTAACGGACTAGAATTGAAATCATTCATAATTAACTTGTCCCCACATGTTGTGCCATCAAAATAATAACCTTAGGTTTCAATGCATAAAATCCTATGAAGGACATACCTTTCAATTATGGGAGGAAACTGAATTATGGAAGAAATGAATGAACGCAAAATACTCACCTCAAGAGAGAAAAACCCCAAGTCTTGGAAAAATCTCCTTTGGGGTTCTCTGGTCAAATATTTTACATTATAACCAAGTATAACATAAAAATGTGAGTTACTATTTTTCGACCTTCGTTATAGCGAAACTTTGCAACTTTGTTATGATCATGCAAACTTCCGATTTGATAAAATTCACTACTAAAAAACAGTGTTTAGCAACGGATAAATCCGTCGCTAAACTATATTTGCGACGGATTAGCGGTGAAATGTTGACCGTTATAATTTTGCTCGTAGCTAACCCCTTTGCGACGGCAAAATTGATTCCGTAGCAAGATTAGCGACGATCTAGCGACATATGATATCAGTAGTAAAATGGTAGCGACGGAAAGTTTTGTCGCTAGATTTATATATTTCGTTGCAAATTACATAAATGAATTCGTCGTCCTATAATTTTACGACGAAAATAATTTATCGCTAATCCGTCGCAAACTTTTGGCAACCAATTATTATTTGTCGCAATCCATCACCAATTTTAATTCTTTAACTATTCCCAAAATCCGTCGCAATATTCCACGTTAAATTTGTCGTAGGTATAATTCTTTCTATTCATTTTATTTATTTATTTATTTATAATATATAGAAAATGTAAATTATTAAACATCCTAATAATAACAAATATTCATATAACATAAATGTTACTTCATATATAACGCGTGCACCAAAACATATATTCATCTAATATTAAGTCCAAAACATCTACACCAAGTATCAAACATCTAGCAATTACTAATGTTTAGAACTCGTAATTGTTACTGCATAATTTGTTTTCCTTTAACAAAAATCAGATATGAAAAACTAATGCTAGGGAGAAGAAATATGGTCATCATCTGAAACAACCTTATTAGGCACCATAGGTGTTGCTGATGATGCGTCACCAATAGGAGTATCAGCTGATTGATGTGATGGTAAAGAAGTTACACCTCGTATGCGCTCAAGTAATATAGGAATCATGTGATCAGTCAATGTAGGAATCAATTTCTTCACGAACTCATCCATATTTTCCATCGGTGCAGATTGAGAAACAGATGGTGGTATTGATGATGAAGCATCAGATTGAGAAGAGATACAAAGATTTGGTCCATAGTAACTTTTTGCTTGAGTTCCAAGACCATATATTCTTCTCTTCTTTTCTCCACCTGCAGCTTGATAATATGCGTCACGTTGATCAATATCAGATTCAGACTCAATTTTCTCACGTAATATTTCGTCGGTGCAGATTGAGAAACGGATGGTGGTATTGATGATGAAGCATCAAATTGAGAAGAGATACAAAGATTTGGTCCATAGTAACTTTTTGCTTGAGTTCCAAGACCATATATTCTTCTCTTCTTTTCTCCACCTGCAGCTTGATAATATGCGTCACGTTGATCAATATCAGATTCAGACTCAATTTTCTCACATAATAATTTCTTCATATCTTTCCTGCAATAAGTAGAGACAATAAAATTATAATAAAGAATACTAACTATCAGTTTCTCCAAATAAAAAGAATATGAATGTCAAAAGTCGATAATTTTTATAAAATTCTACTTACATGAACAATTCGTGCTCGCTCATCAACAAAAGATTTTTCATCGTGATCATGTGTGTGGATGTGCAAATGGAGCTCACTTGGTGTTGGGTCTCGACCCTTTTCAATAGCCTACCTAAAAAAAATAAATTGCCCCAGTTATGTTATGAACAATATGATATAATTAGGTAAAGTATTTCAATAAACACAAAAAGTCTATTTAATTTCAGTGAGGAACCCACAATTGAGGTTGCCCCTATGGCAGAAATAATGCTAACAATTCAAATCGTGCCTCTAAAGATGAAGGAACCAACATTTGTAAGAATTGAGATATCTTTCATAACGTTCTTATGCAAGATTCAGATTCCAAAATCGATGACACGGGGCCAAAAACTGTCCAGAAATAGTACTTGGTGAGAAAGAAAGAGATTCAGATTCAGATTCAAAAATCAAGTTCTATAATAAGAAGTTATTCATATTCAATCTATTGCATGCAATGTCACAAGACAATCTAAAATGTTATGTTATGAACAATATGATATAATTAGGTAAAGTATTTCAATAAACACAAAAAGTCTATTTAATTTCAGTGAGGAACCCACAATTGAGGTTGCCCCTATGGCAGAAATAATGCTAACAATTCAAATCGTGCCTCTAAAGATGAAGGAACCAACATTTGTAAGAATTGAGATATCTTTCATAACTTTCTTATGCAAGTTTCAGATTCAAAAATCGGTGACAACGAGCCAAAACTGTCCAGAATAGTACTTGGTGACAAAGAAAAAGATTCAGATTCAGATTCAAAAATCAAGTTCTATAATAAGAAGTTATTCATATTCAATCTATTGCATGCAATGTCACAAGACAATCTGAAATATTAAGCTCATTTCTTCTATAAGCAAGACCCATTAAGGCTCTTACAATAAAAAATAGATTCTAAGGCAACTAACTATTATAAGCTTGTAGAGGTAGTACTGGTGGTGAAAATTTTTAGAACAATTAATATATACCTATACTCATGTGTTGGATATTTTTCTTTAAGCCGAGAATTTATCGGAAACAATCTCTTATCTCACAAAGGTATAAATAAAGTCTATGTACATCCTACTCTCTCTTAAATTTTACTATATTACGTGCTAGCGCTAGCCAAATATCCAGGCAGAATATATCTCCATTTTCTTATGCCATCTTGGTAGAGTTCACATCTTTGTACACATTCAGGCAAAGCTTTTACATGTAAAGTTCAAATCTATACATTTTTCCTTGTAACTTTTTATTTTCTCTAACCAACTATTATAATGTGGGGCTTTCATTTTTAAGTTTTTCCAACCAACATACAGTTCTAGCTAAAGACATCTATCACCCTATACAATAGGCAAAAGTATATGTCAATTTATCTATTTGATTTTGTTCGCCTTATGTCCAAATTTACTATCAGAAAGAATACAATTAAGAGTTTAAAAATCGAAAGTGTCATCAACAACAATTGTATGTTGAACCAAAACAGATGCATTGCAACAACAGTCCCAAAACATAATTGAATAAAAAAAAAGAGGCACTTCTACTACTTGTGTACTATAGACTTTTAGTAATGACTAGAAGATAAGGAAAATGTATTTTGTCGAAGAATATATATTGCGTGAAATATATACTTACAAGTTTCTTACGATGCTCCCCAATAGAGATAGATCCACCTGTATGAGTTCCGACAATAGCTTCTCTTCCTCCACGATGATTTTTTTAATTTGTTTCTGACTTTGCAACATTCTCAGGAGCATGCCAAAGCCTCATCCAATTTTCCCACACAATATTAGTTACATATCCGGGATTAGTTCCGTTCTTTTTTATTCTGGAAATAAAATCTCTATATCGTAGTGATGCCTTAATCTCCCATTGTCTTTTCACTGCATTTTCATTAGTTGAAGAGTCCCAATAGAATTCCTTCTGAAATTAGTTTGTAAAGTAATAACATTAATATCATATCTATAAAAAGTTTATCACTTTCTTAAAATCAATTATAATGAAAGAATTCTCCAAAATAAAAATATTTTACAGGTTGCGAGACACCTTTCCAATTGATTCCATTGGGATCAAGTTCATTTTTGAAAGACTTAGCTATGAAAGTAGAGCATGTCGAAGAAGGCTCCAATCTATATAAATTTCAGGACATTATTTAAATACATATGTATCTTATTAAAAATATATATACTAATGATACTATAAACATGGACTAACCCTGTAGCAGTAAGAGTAACAATTGTTCTCCGCTGCCCACGATTATTGGACTCACCTTCACCAATTGTGTTGTTTGAGTAGATGTACCCTCTCATATTTGATTACTCTCATTAGGTGTAATAGGAGATGATTCAACAATGGTTGGAATATTATTGTGATTTGGCATTTGAACAGGTGGTGTACTGCTAGGTCCTAGTATTTGAACTTGGTTTGTACGATCAAGCCCACCTATATTAGAACTTGTACCACCTTGTTGAGGACTAACTGTTGTGGGAATAGGAACAGTAGGCATTTTTGGAGGAATAGCAGAATTACCGCGACCTGAGGATTTTCCTACACGACCTGCACTACCTCGACCTCTGCCTCGAGCCATATCTTCAAAATATGTAAGTATTGTAAGATCAACACTTGTAAAAGATCAATTATTTTTAAATAAAGTTCATCAGTATGCCCAAATGTTACTAAATTTCATGCATATGACATACTAAAAATTAGAGCTAGAATCTCCTGCAGATTTTAAACAGATGACTAAACAGTCTTTTCGAAGTAAAATTTCAGACATATAAAGTCAAAATAGGGG
>NW_006239145.1:168757-174757 GCF_000226075.1 Solanum tuberosum | reverse complement strand
GTTTTTCCAGCCAACATACAGTTCTAGCTAAAGACATTCATCACACTATACAATAGGCAAAAGTGTCATCAACAACAATTGTATGTTGCACCAAAACAGATGCACTGCAACAACAGTCCCAAAACATAATTGAACAAAAAAAAAGAGGCACTTCTACTATTTGTGTACTATCGACTTTTAGTAATGACTAGAAGATAAGGAAAATGTATTTTGTCGAAGAATATATATTGCGTGAAATATATACTTACAAGTTTCTTACGATGCTCCCCAATAGAGATAGATCCACCTGTATGAGTTCCGACAGCAGTTTCTCTTCCTCCACGACGATTTTTTTTATTTGTTTCTGACTTCGCAACATTCTCAGGAGCTTGCCAAAGCCTCATCCAATTTTCCCACACAATATCAGTTACATATCCGGGATTAGTTCCGTTCTTCTTTATTCTGGAAATAAAATCGCTATATCGTAGTGATGCCTTAATCTCCCATTGTCTTTTCACTGCATTTTCATTAGTTGAAGAGTCCCAATAGAATTCCTTCTGAAATTAGTTTGTAAAGTAATAACATTAATATCATATCTATAAAAAGTTTATCACTTTCTTAAACTCAATTATAATGAAATAACATACCTTGAATTCTCCAAAATAAAAATCTTTTACAGGTTGCGAGACACCTTTCCAATTGATTCCATTGGGATCAAGTTCATTTTTGAAAGACTTAGCTATGAAAGTAGAGCATGTCGAAGAAGGCTCCAATCTATATAAATTTGAGGACATTATTTAAATACATATGTATCTTATTAAAAATATATATACTAATGATACTATAAACATGGACTAACCCTGTAAGAGTAAGAGTAATAACTGTTCTCCGCTGCCCACGATTATTGGACTCACCTTCACCAATTGTGTTGCTTTGAGTAGATGCACCATCTCCTATTTGATTACTCTCATTAGGTGTAATAGGAGATGATTCAACAATGGTTGGAATATTATTGTGATTTGGCATTTGAACGGGTGGTGTACTGCTAGGTCCTAGTATTTGAACTTGGTGTGTATGATTAAGCCCACCTATATTGGAACTTGTACCACCTTGTTGAGGACTAACTGTTGTGGGAATAGGAACAGTAGGCATTTTTGGAGGAATAGCAGAATTACCGTGACCTGAGGATTTTCCTACACGACCTACACTACCTCGACCTCTGCCATGAGCCATATCTTCAAAATATGTAAGTATTGTAAGATCAACACTTGTAAAAGATCAATTATTTTTAAATAAAGTTCATCAGTATGCCCAAATGTTACTAAATTTCATGCATATGACATACTAAAAATTAGAGCTAGAATCTCCTGCAGATTTTAAACAGATGACTAAACAATCTTTTTGAAGTAAAATTTCAGACATATAAAGTCAAAATAGGGGGAGGAAAACTATAATCAACTAAATAAATGCAACTGAAAAACAAGACTAGCAGATATCATTGCAGCTACTACAGCACATCTAAGAAGTGAAGAAAGTAGAAAAGAACAGGAGAAGAAAGAGTAACTCATCCCACAATAGTGAAGCTGAATACGTAATAGTACAGAAAACAAAAAGAAAAAGTTATCGAAAACTTACCTTACTAGTTGCAGCAGTCGAAGAGAAGAGGAAGAAGTCACAATAGTTGAGAATAACCAGCTGAACTCCAAATTTTAAGGAAAATCTATAAAACAAAAGGCAACATCAAAAAATAGAAATCTCAAGTTGAATAAACAAAACAAAATTCTTAATCATATCGAATAGAAGAAAAAGTCATTCAAATATTATTACATTAAAAAAACATAAACTAAGGAAATAATAATATTATGAAAAATTACTACACTCAAAAAATATTGAAGATACAATAACATATTGTTATTAAGAACTAGTCACTATCTAAATCTTCTTCAAATTCTTCCTCATTCTCCTCAGTTTCTTCAGATTCATACTCCTCCTCAGTTTCATACTCCTCCTCTGTAGATTCTCCAGGGATTTCATGATACTTTGGATGTAACCCATCAGTGGGTTCTTCCATTTCAAGTACACCCCCATTTAAATCATGTAAGAGTATTTCTTCATCAACAGAAACATTCATATCTATCTCATGGACTTCAACTTCATTGACTTGAAATGGAACATTCAGTTCTGGAGTTGGTGCCACTTCCTCATCAGGTAATTCCACAACATTACGAGGTTTAACCTTCAATACGGCTAGCCAATCAATCTTGTCCCTTTTCTTGCTAGGATATGGGACATAACACACTTGTGTTGCTTGCATTGCAAGAATAAAAGGTTCATACTTTTTATACCGACGACGTTGGTTAACATCAATCAATTTGTATTGATTATGCTTCTTCACACCAACATCTATAGTTGGGTCAAACCATTCACACTTGAATAAGACAGTTTGCTTTAAAGGTTCTTCACGGTATTCCACTTGTATAATCTCTTTTATCCGTCCATAGTAATCACCAAAGTTTGGATCTGAGATACAAACTCCACTGTTCATTGTTGATCTAGCGCTACCATAACATTCTGTATGAAATTTGTATCCATTAACAAAATACATTGAATGACATGTAGCGCCTATTAATGGTCCATGAGCAAGGCTACGCAAGAATTTATTCTCTATATGATTGCATCGGACCTATTTAAAAAAAGACTTAGTTAAATTCACAAGACAATTTAGGTTACATTACTATATCAAAGTTAATGATCGTTGGAGACTTACGTATTCCTTAAACCATATAGAAAAATATGCCTCAAGGCTCTCATCTATCTGACACTGTGATAAATTGGGAGATTCTTCTTGCAAACGTTGCACGTACATACTTCATTAATACAAAATAAGTTAAATAGAAAGTCATAATATATTAATATGTTTCTAATATTAGGTGAAAATAAATTTTAAATACTACCTCACAAATGGCTCAACCTCTTCACAATTTAGTAATATGTAAGTTTGAGCGGCCTTGATTTCATCAAGTGATAAATTTCTTTTTCTTGTCTCTCCCCATAGTCGACCTGGATGGGTGAATATTGATAGATTTCCTTCAAGATCCTCCGTAATACCACCATCATCATTACGGTCCACATTATGATTACGTGTCATGACATGAGGTTCAAAATAATGAGAAAATAATAGTGTTGACTCTGTCATCAAGTATGCTTCACAAATAGAACCCTCAACACTAGCTTTATTTCCAATCATCCTTTTAAGAGTTCCAAGGTACCTTAATAGATAATAAATGAATGTACCATCATATTAGAATTACCAAGTATAACATGCTTGTCATAATTTTGTCATAAAATTTCACATTTACCTTTCAAAAGGATACATCCATCGATATTGTACAGGTCCAGCGATCTTTGCTTCATATGGTAGGTGCACAGGCAAATGTTCCATCGAGTCAAAGAACCCTGGAGGAAATATACTGATATTGTACAGGTCCAACGATCTTTGCTTCATATGGTAGGTGTACAGACAAATGTTCCATCGAGTCAAAGAACCCTAGAGGAAATATACGTTCTAACTTACACAAAATTTGTGGGATATCTGCTTCTAATCTCTCCATGTCATCCACTCGTAGAGTGGTTGAAGTAAGATCTTTAAAAAATAAGCTCAACTCTGTAAGTGCTTGCCACACATTACTAGGAAGTAATTCACAAAAAGCAATAGGCAAAAGTCTTTGCATGAACACGTGACAATCATGACTTTCATGCCATATAGCTTTTTCGTATTTGTGTCTGGACATCTACCCAAATTTGAAACATACCCATCTGGAAATTTCAGATCTTTGACCCAATTAAACAAGATAGCTTGTTCTTCCTTGTCTATTATATATACAGCTTTGGGGTATTTACCATTTGAATCCTTTGCCAACTTGAGGTTGATCACAATAGTTTACCATATCCAAACGTGATTGTGAATTGTCTTTGGTTTTATCAACAATATTAAGAACTGTGTTAAATACATTATCAAAGACATTTTTCTCAATATGCATGACATCAAGGTTATGTCGAATCATGTTAGAACTCCAATATGGCAAATCCCAAAAGATACTTTGCTTTTTCCATCCACAAGACTTACATATTCTTCGATTAACCTCTTCTGCATCTAACTCAGTTACTTTCCTTATCCCTAAGTCACAAATTTGGTTCAAAATCTCCTCTCTTGTTTTGTAAGGTGGTGGAAATCTTTTGACAGTCTTGCATTTAAAAAAGTTTTTACGATCTCTCCGGAAAGGATGATGTTGGTCAAGAAACATCCTATGACTGTCAAACCAAGATGTTTTTCTACCATGTTCTAATCTAAAGGATTGTGTCTCCTCCATACAATAAGGACAAGCTAACTTGCCCGCAGTACTCCATCTTGATAACATAGAATATGCTGGAAAGTCACTTATAGTCCACATCAAAGCTGTCCTTAGTTGAAAGTTTTGCTTTTTTGAAATGTCAAATGCTTCTACACCTGTCTCCCACAACAAGGTCAACTCCTTTATTAGAGGTTGCAGATAAACATCAATTTTATGTTTGGGATTGTTGGCCCTGGAATAATGACAGTTAAGAACATATACGCTTCATTCATGCACATTCCTGGAGGTAATTTTATGGAGTTACAATCACTGGCCACGAAGAGTATTTCTTCCCATTCTGACTGAATGGTTGGAAACCATTCGTACATAACCCCAATCTTACATTTCTTGGTTCATTGGCAAAAAAGGTATGAGTTTCATTGAAGTGTTTCCAAGCATCAGAGTCTGATGGATGGCGCATTACCCCTTCGTCCTGTGTATGCTCATGATGCCATCTCATATCAGCAGCTGTAGCATGAGATGCATATAATCTTTTTAATCTTGGAATCAAAGGAAAATAATACATTTTCTTATAAGGGACCAATTTCTTCTTACGAGAGCCTACACGACGTTTATACCTCTAATTGCCACAAAATTTACAAGATGTAAGGTTCTCATCATCACCCCAATATAACATACATCCTGATTCACAACAATCAATCTTCTCAACTGGCAAACCTAAGCTACGCACCAACTTCTTTGTTTGATAATAGTTATCAAGCACTATGTTATCTTCAGGTAAAGAATCTTTCAACAATTGCATCATTTGGTTGTAACCTCTCTATGACATGTTGTTCTCTATTTTAATGTTTAACATCCTAGAGACAACTTCAAGTTGAGAGACGGAGGAACCGGGATACAATTTTGCATCAGCGGCATGTAGTAAATCATAAAATCTTTGAGACTCAGGATTAGGCTCCTCCTCCATTGGAAGATCAGACGCCTCCTCTATTGAAGGATTGATCTCCTCCTCCATTGAAGTTTCATAAGTATGAGATGACTCATGTTCAATATTGCTTTGAAATTGTCGACTCAAACCTTGATCAAAGTTTGGACCAGCTACATCCAAAACCATTTATCAGTACATATTATCATATCCCAATTCAGGTTGAGTTCCACCATGCAAATCATTAACATAATACATCTCATCAATAGCATCTTCTTCCCCTTGATATTTCCAAACAAAATAGTTCTCAACAAATCCGTATTGAAAAAGGTGATATTTAACCATTTCAACATCCATGTATTTAAGGTTATGACATTTTTTACAAGGACATTTAATGTTGTCACCACTCATACGATTTTTTTGTGAACATGCATACTGAATAAAGTTATTCACACCGGTTATAAAACTGGAGAGTATACCCCCTCGTCCATCCAACCTCTCATACATCCAACCACGCTTCAAATTACTCATGTTCCTATAAATTTTAGAACAATCAAGACAATCAGAAATTTCTCTTTTATAAGTTATACAATCTGGATGTCCTCCAAAGAAAAGATCAGATTAAAATACCTTTATGAAAAAGAGTATATCTTTGCACTTTTTAAATCATTCGCCGCCTTTTCTGTTAATATAAGTGTTCTTGATCACTGTCCAGTTATCTTAAAATATATTATTCTATTAATC
>NW_006239145.1:153582-167427 GCF_000226075.1 Solanum tuberosum | reverse complement strand
AATTCGACAATGTTTGACAATACGTAAAAATTATAATTGAATCAGCTACCAAATACATATCGAAATTACTAATCGACTATCACAAATAAACATTTTTTCTTTAAGTCATGACTTTGACAAACCAAGAAAAATGAAATAGAATAAGATAGAGAAAGAGAGCTTACTTGGTTAGCTGTTCTTAGGACAAACAGGCAGCAAACACATTCACGAAGAAATAAAACTCCACACATTTTTCGTAAGCTGCAATAAGGCCTTCTAAAATAGAAAAAAAAAACAGAATTTAAACACCACTATATATTCTCATAAAACGAGTTATACGATGCCTAAACTAAACTTTTCAAATTAACAATTTCAAAATAGAAAAATACAAACAGAAGTTAAAAATAGAACTCAAAGACCCAACAAGCATAACAAAATGTATTCCTGTTAATGCTTGGAATCTTGTTGCTGTTCAAGCTAAACCTAGATAGAAAAAGTGACTACTAACAACAAAAAAGTAGTCTTATTCACAGTTGATTACTAACAACAAAAAGTGATTATGTTAAGATCTGGTTTTGACATCTTTTATAATATCACTAATCTCTTAAAACAAACCCTAATTGCAAAGTGTAACTCGATTATGGCAAAATCATTCTTCCTAGTAGAACCCTTGTCTCATATTTCAAGATTACCAAAACCCACAAACAAAAGCAACACAAATCGATAGAACACATCTTAATATACAAAAAATAAACTCGAAATTAGAGTATACAAAAGTTAGTACAACTCACTTGATTTTGAATTCGAAAATTGATAGAAACTCATTGATTTCTCACATTGAAGAGAGTGAAAGAGCAATTATTTGTAGCGTATTTGAAGAATGGGGAAAAGGAATAGTTGAAGAGTAGAAGAGAGAGAGAGAGTGGGAGAGCTCAAATCTTTTGTTAGTAGAATTGAGAGGGAATTTTTGTGTGCCCTAACTTATCCCTAAATTTTTATTTTATTTTGCGATGGATTTAATGACACATATAAATTCCGTCGCTAACAAACATCTTTGATTTATTTAGAATAGAAACTAACGACGGATTTTTCTGTCGCTACAAAATATAAAATTTATAAATAAATACTAAAAGTTGTAATGACGAATTTTCCGTTGTTAATCCGTCGTTCAAAATTAATTCAATTTGTCGCAGCCATTCCGTTGTTAAATTCGTAGGAAATATTAAGGCGCTAACTTTTCGTGCTAATAAATAGTGACGGAATATACAATCCATCGCCATTCCGTCGCTATAGAATAAATAAAAAAAATTGCTTATTATTATTGCGACAAAATATTTATTCCGTAGTTAATCCGTCGTTATATAGCAACGGAATATATTCCGTCGCTAAACGCTGTTTTTTTAGTAGTGATTGTCTTTAAATAATTGATTAGACCTTCTAAAAAGGTAGAATTATGTGAGTTTGAATACTCAAGACCTTCGTTTGAGAAAGAAGATGATTAATGTGTCATCATATTTCAAGAATGAATGTACCTAAGGGGGAAATGATGTAACATCCCGGGTGTTTAAGATTGTCTGTCGTCCCTGTTGAAAACTTACGAGTAATGAGTCTAAATATGAGAATTTTATTATAACACCACTTTTGTTCAACAACATCTGATTAAAATTAAAATTTGATAGCAATATATGTTTAATTTCTTCCTAAAATGCCTAAAAATTTATGAAAATTCTATGGTTTCACTTCAAAATTTCTAACCTTCTAAACCTCACATATGATTGGACATGTAGACTGTTCCCATTTCACATGTACAATCTGTATATTTGTCGTACCTTTGACGATCTAAATTTGATATTTTTACTTCCTTTTTTAAAAAAAAAAAAATTCAACCTTTTTGCACACTTTGTACACGTTAAGATATCAACTTTTACAAATATTCACATTTGCTTTAACATAGCTCGAGTCAAAGCAATGAAATTTAATGACTCAAATTTAATCCAAATTTTTGAAGTGTTACAGTTGACCTTGGTAGGCCATACCAATTATTGGGGCAAAAATATTTGATGTTTGGCTTTCATAAGATCACAATTCAGATAAAAGTGTGAGGTTTTGTCCAAATGAAAATAATGAAACCAGATGTCCAAAACTAGCTAACATTTTGTCTGACACTCATGACTTTGTTGTTTTATCAACAAAAATATTACAATTTTTATAAAACAACGTACTCATTATCCTCAATACAGGAAAACTCTCCCTCAACAAAGTTCCAGCAGATAACAACTATTTGACTATAATTAAAGATTATTCAGCAAATATGTAACGACTTGTCCCATTGTTATGATTGTTTAGGGAAATAGTACCCTTGTGTAGATCTTTGTGGGTTAAGGGTTGGTAGATCTACGTGGGTTAAGTGTTGGTAGAATCTTGAAAGGAAAAATCAAGTGTGAAATTCAGCTAGTGCTTCGCTATAGTGAACACTTCCTTTTAATAGCGAGATCGCTATAACAAAGGAATGCTTTATCATAGCGACGGTAGTGAAGCTTCGCTATAGTGAAGGTCGGAAATAGTAACTCGCGTTTTTAAGTTAGTTTTCATTCGGACTTAGTCATAACGTAAAATATTTGACCAGAGAGCCCTAGAGGAATTTTTCTAAGACTTGGGGATTTTCTCTCTTGAGGTAAGTGTTTTTCCTTCATTCGTTCCTTCCATAATTTGATGTCCTCCTTGAATTGAAAGATATGCTCTTCATAGGATTTTACAAGGATTATTATTGTGATGGCACAACATGTGTGGCAGGTTAATTATAATAATTTTAAATTTTAGTCCGTTAAACTTTGTCTACTAGTATAGAATTATAAACCTAGCCTTAATTATGAATTTGAGGAACCTAGAAATCCCATAAAAAATGTTTTTTTTGAGCATATGAACTACTCAAGAGAAATAAATGGAGTTGAAGCTTTATGAATGAGATTGATATGATCATGCAAACCTTCGATTTAATAAAATAGTCTTTAAATAAATGATTAGGCCTTCTAAAAAGGTAGAATTATGTAAGTTTGAATACCCAATACCTTCATTTGAGAAAGTAGATTAATGTGTTGTCATATTTCGAGGATGAGTGATCCTAAGGGAAAAGGATGTAACACACTGGGTGTTTAAGATTGTCTGTTGTCTCATGTTGAAGACTTACGAGTAACGAGCCTAAATATGAGAGTTTTATTATAATATCACTTTTGTTAAACAACATCCGATTTAAATTAAAATTTGATAGCAATATATGTTTAATTTCTTCCTAAAATGCCTCAAAAATTTATGAAATTTTTTTTAGTTCCACTTCAAAAATTTATAACCTTCTAAACCTCACATATGATTGCACATGCAGACCATCCACGTGTCACATTTAAAGTCCATATATATGTCGTACCTCGATGACCTAAATTTGATATTTTAAATTGTCTTTAATCTCAACCTTTCTGTACACCTTGTACGCGATAAGATATCAACTTTTACATATATTTACATTTGCATTAGCATAGCTCGAGCCAAAGCAATGAAATTTAATGACTCAAATCTAATCCATATTTTGAAGTGTTATAGTTGACCTTAGTAAGTCATTCCAAAATTACGAGCAAAATTACTAAATATATTTGGCTTTCATAAAACAACAATTCAGACAAAAATGTGTGAAGTTTTATCCCAATGAAAACATAATTGTTGACACCCAATTTTATCCTTCATTTTCATCTTTTTACGAGCATCTTTTTTTTGCGAGGCCAAAATATTTTTTAAGCCATCGTTGTCTACTTTTGTGCTAAAAATATATGTAATATGCTTTATTCTGTTGTCATTATATTGCATAATTTTCATTGTATCATTTGTTACTTGCGGACCGTGATGAATTATTGACATAAGTTCTACATTTTATCTCCGTGGATTGAGGAGAAAAGGGGCTCGGCGGGAAGAGAAGTATAACATGAGAGAAGTAAGGAGGTCAACATCTTTAAATATATAACATGGATTTTGGCAATGTAGTTGGACTCTCATGTCGATCCGAATGAATCAACCTTTTCGTGGAGGTAAATCTTTGTCTGCTAGGCAAGAGGATAGCAAATTTTAAATTCTATCTCGATATGACATGTATTTCTATTACTAAGAAATTCATAAATAAAGTAGTTAATGGTAAGTTTTTTATTACCCTCTTTGTATTTATTCACCGTTATATACTTATATAAGTAATCATTTTCAAACGTCAATTACTATCATGCAACTCTAGTTATAATCATATTTTCGATTTGATTTCACTTGTATTTACATATTTACATACTATCTTAGTTTTGTTAGTTTTGATAGCAAAGAACTTATTGTAAGCCGAGTATATTTTCTGTCAGCATATAAATTTCTCTACCAACTTTATTGGATTATCTAAATAATGTGTAACTCTCTATTCAATTATTCATACATGCTTTTTATTTGTGTGGGGCTTTTGTGTCATAGCAAAACTGCTAGATTGATTTTTAATTCTTAATCATGTGTTTTTATTATTTTGTACTAATAGATACAATTCTCATTTACCCAAATTTTCTTTTTCCTATCTGTTGAAATATGCTTTATTATAAATTTGGTGTTAATTGGAAATAATTTATTTATATCTAAGAGATACGGATATTATCTGTGTACACTCTATCCTTCTTCAAATTTTACTTATGAAAATTACATTTATTTTTGTTTGATGATATTATTGATTTTGTAATTATGTATTTATGCTAAGTACTTTCGATGAAGCCTTTTACATTTTTGAATGTCATCAATACTGGCCAACTGTTTAAAGTGAAAAACTTTTGTATCAATTTCAAGTTGCAGCGATTCACTAACTTTAATATAGTAAAAAATGATTAGTTTAGAGTTGCACTATCTTCAATAAGATTCCCATTTCACAAAATACGTTCAAGACGTGCCAAAAAAATAGTACTAAGATAATTAATGAACTTTGATTGAATAATCACCCAAGGTATGTTTTCGTTAACTATCATAATCTTATTTTACTATCTTGTCTCGTTAGTCTATTTATATGAATACATTTCTTACTTTAATATTTTATTTTTTACTTTTAATTAATTAAACTTTAAGGACATACATATTCTAATACTTTTTACATGTACATCACTTTGAGTTCAACCATGGCAAGTGGAGGAGTCAATGTGTGAAGCAGAGCTTAAAGGGAATCGTCTCTCCAAGCAAGGCCAGGTACATGTTGGCCTTTTAGGAAATGATGAAAAAAGACAGGCTATAGTCGATTTCTTGTATGCAACACATATATAACTTTATAAAAATAAAGCACTCATTACTCTCATCTTTTCCAATTTTATATGTCACCATTTTAAAATTTTCAAAGACTTGACAACTTTCATTAGTATGCTAAATTATTCATCTACTTTTATATAATCTTAATGCCAATATATATATATATATATATATATATATATAGGTGTTTAAAAGAGTCTTATCATAAAAAAAATGAAACAAAGGGAGTAACATCTTATTGGCCCGTTTTCAACCTTTGTCATATTCTGACCCCCCCCCCCCCCCCCCCCCCCCCTCCCCCCCCCCCCCCCCCCCCCCCCCCCCCCCCCCCCCCCCCCCCCCCCCCCTCGATTTATTTAAATTTTTATGTTGCACAATATACTTTAAGCATTTGATTTGGAAGCAAGCATGTTATTTCTTATGTTCTTTTTCTCCGTATCCTTATTTTAGTTTTTAATTTTGGATTAGCTTTTCCTTTTTAAGCATTTTATTGGAAGCGATCAGGTCAGTCTCTCCTTCTTTTATTTTTACTATTGCAAGTATCTTGTTTATGTACTTGGTGGTCGAATATCTTGCTGTGCTTGATTGAATTCATGAAACCTTGTGGCTTTATTGGCTTTGTATGTGTATTAATTAAATAATAATTGATTCATGCTTAGTTTATTTGCTATTCTTAAAATTAAGAATAATATTTTCTATGATAATGTCTTTTCTTAGCTTAACAAATTAGTAGCCTTTTGTTTTATCGCCTAATCCCCACATAATTCGCAAGATTCGGTAGGGACTGTTGAGATTGATTACATCTTAGTCCTTAATCTAATTAGTAATTAGTCGTAGTTAGTTATTACTGTTCATTACTGTTGATAGTTGGTTAATATTGCTTAGAGTTAGTTACTATGTTTGTTAGAATAGTTTGTTGAGATGATTCTCTTTTATTTCTATATATATTGTAAAGACTCAGTTGAGATTAATTCAATAATTTAGTTTTCCCCAATTCTTCAATCAGTCTCAGAACTCTTTCTTCTTCATCTCTCTGTTTCTCGAAGCTTCATCAATGGTGAACTGAGATTCACCCTAGCTTTCCTGAAACTCAACATGGTATCAGAGCCGTAAGGTTCATCTTTCCGCATCTATCATCTTCTTCTTCGTTTTCCTTCTATTCTCTGTCATCGTTGATTTCCAGTAGCCATGGCTCCAAATCTCGATCAGGAAAATGCACCACCAGTTCAAGTTCAGGATCTGCCAGTTCTATCCACCAATGTTTTCTACATGCATCCATCTGAGAATGCTGGATCTTCGATCGTTCCAGTTCTCTTTGATGGATCAGGTTATCGCTCTTGGAGACGAGGAGTTCTCAGAGCATTATCAGTGAAGAATAAGACAGGATTTATCAATGGAAAAATTGTGAAACCAGATCCAGATTCAGGAAATTTCGCCCAGTGGGAACGATGTGATGATATGGTCACTTCGTGGCTTCTCAATTCACTCTCAAAGGATCTCGCTGATAGCTTGCAATATGTTAACAATGCAAAGGAGTTGTGGGATGAGTTAACTGATAGGTACGATCAAACAAATGGAGCAAAGTTATATCAATTACAACGCGAAATAGCGGAATTAACTCAGGAGAACCTTGATGTTACTGGTTACTATACCAAAATGAGGAGACTATGGGAGGAACTTACTACTTTGGACACTAGTTGCCAATGCACATGTTCATGTACTTGTGGTGGAAAAACAAAGATGTACAAAGCTGAGCAGGATAGACAACTTATTCACTTCCTTATGGGGTTGAATGAAGTATACACAATCATTCGAGGCAGCATCCTGATGATGAATCCCTTACCTACCATGGCCCAAGCTTTCTCCATCTTAGTACAAGAGGAAAAGCAGAGGGGAAGTCAAACCTCATGGTAAGTTCAACCTGGAATCCACCTCTTTACATGTGAATGCTGCTAGTACTAGTACAAATTTTAAGACAAATTATGCTCCATCTAAAAGCAATTGGGGAAGTAACAGTGGTAGCAGCAGTGGAGGAAATTGGGGGAATAACAGTGGAGGAAGCAGGCCTCCAAATAAGTCTCATTTGTTCTGTGATTACTGTAAGAAGTCTGGGCATACAAGAGAAAAGTGCTTCAGACTCCATGGTTTTCCTGAAGATTTTAAGTTCACCAAAGGTAAGAATGTTGTAGGAACAGCAGCTGCTGCACACAAAGGAAAAGGTCATGAAGGAAGTGAAGATAGATATCATGAGAAGAGAACTCCAGTGTTAACTAAGCAACATCTTGAGCAGCTGGTGAGTCTATTGGAAAATATTCAGGTCCAAGGAGGAAACAACAATGCAAACACAGCTAGAGATGCTGCAAACAACATTTTTGGTGGAGCTGCAAACTTTGCAGGTATTCTAACCTGTTCCTCTTCAATTACTGATGTTGGTACATTGTCATGTAAATGTTTTAATCCCTCTGTTGACTCCTGGATCATAGACTCCGGTGCCTCAAATCACATGACTTTCAACAAAAATTTGTTAACCAATATCAGACCATTACCTTACCCTTTCCTAGTAAATCTACCAAATGGCTATAGAGTAAAAGTGACAGAAATTGGTGATGTCTATTTGAATCCTTCCTTAACCTTGTATAAAGTTCTGTTTACTCCAAGTTTTAAGTTCAACTTGATTTCAGTACATTGTTTAGTCTCTCATTTTAAAGGCGTCATTAGTTTCAATTCCTCTTCTTGTTTGATGCAAGGCCCTTCAATGAAGAGCCCTCTGGAGATTGGTAGAGCACAAAGTGGACTATATTTCTTATGCTCAAAGTGTCATACTCCTTGTTCCAGTCTTAATGTTCAAGCAAATGGATCACATGATTTTTCATTGCCTGTCATTTCCAAGAGTTTAAGTACTGCAGCATGTAACTCTTTGTGTAGTAATTCTAGTTCTAATTCAACATCATGTACCTCTCTGTGTGATATTTCTGGCCTGTCTTGTAGTGAAAGAAATAAAGTTGCAGTTCCTGTTTTCAATTCTCATTCTACTTCTACTTCTGCTCATCCTCCCACATCATGCATGTCTCATGGTAATAATGTTGATCTTTTATGGCACAACAGGCTAGGCCATGTACCCTTTATAAAAATGAAAGGAATCTCTTCTATTCCCATACCTTTTTCTCACAAACAGCCCTTTGTATGTTCTATATGCCCCATGGCCAGACAAACAAGATCCCCTTTCCCAACAAAGACCACTTCTTCTAGTAACAAACCTTTTGACCTCCTTCACCTAGACTTATGGGGACCTTACCATGAAACCACCCACAATGGTTACAAATATTTCTTGACTATTGTAGATGATTTCAGTAGGTCAACCTGGACTCAACTCCTCACTTGCAAAAGCAATACACTCCAAACTATAAAGAATTTTGTCTCTCTTGTTGAGAACCAGTTTCAAACCACTGTTAAAACTATCAGAACTGACAATGGATCAGAATTCCTCAATGCTGAAACAAATGTCTACCTTCAAAATAAAGGCATAATACACCAGAAAACATGTCCATATACACCACAACAAAATGGTGTGGTAGAAAGAAAGCATAAACATCTTCTAGAAGTTGCTAGAGCACTGCTGTATCAATCCAAACTGCCTAACAAATATTGGGGAGAGTGTATCCTCACAGCAACTTATCTTATCAATAGACTTCCCAACTCAACACTCCATGATAAGACTCCATTTGAGAAATTATATAACAAACAACCCTTGTATTCTCACCTAAGATCTTTTGGATGTCTTTGTTTTCCTACGATCACAACTCACAAAAGCAAGTTTGACCCAAGATCCACACCACACATCTTTGTGGGATATCCTTTCAACACAAAGGGGTACAAGGTTTTAGACTTGAGCACCAAAAGAATACATGTTTCCAGGGATGTGTTTTTCTGTGAAAATATTTTTCCTTGTTCTATTTCTGAGCCAAACTCTAGTTTTGCCACAATATTAAAACATCTCACCACAAATTCAAACGTGCTGAATTTTGTTAATAGTCCTTTTAACAAAGTTAATGCGTTGGATGATGATACCATTAATAATGTCACTGATACTGCCCTGCCATTACCACCAACTCCACTTCCTTACAACAACACCTCACCACCACCCTGTGATCCTGGTGTAACAAACTTACCGAACACCATTGCACATCAAGATCAACACCACAATCTTAGAAGATCTACAAGATCACATACCATCCCTACCTACCTTAAAGAATATCAATACTCCTTACCTTCATCTGAAGCTTCAACCTCATCATCATTACCATCTCATCACACCTCCCTCACCAGTTTTAGTCCAGACAGTCAACATCTGGTTAACAATATTTCACATGACACTGAACCTTCTTCATATGAAGAAGCAGTGGCAGATCCTGCCTGGCAAGCAGCAATGACATCTGAATTTGAAGCTTTATATGCTAACAGTACTTGGGAGCTTGTGAAGTTACCTGCAGGGAAGAAAGCAATAGGATGCAAATGGGTATACAAAATCAAACACAAAGCTGATGGTTCAGTGGAAAGATACAAGGCCAGACTTGTGGTAAAAGGTTACACTCAACAGGCAGGTGTTGACTACAATGAAACATTTTCTCCAGTGGTGAAAATGACTACAGTGAGGGCCCTGATTAGCACAGCTGTGAAGAAGGGTTGGGACATGTATCAGTTGGATGTCAACAATGCTTTCCTTCATGGAGATCTATCTGAAGAAGTTTACATGACCATACCTCAAGGACTGCTAGTAGCTGATTCAGGCATGTGTTGCAAGCTCAAAAAGTCTCTATATGGTCTCAAACAAGCAAGTAGGCAATGGTATGATAAACTTGCTCAGGTCCTTTTCTCAAGAGGGTACACTCACTCCGACAGTGATTATTCCTTATTTTTGAGAAAGACTGGTACTTCCCTTGTATTTGTAGCTGTATATGTTGATGATATAGTGTTGACAGGGACTGATGTTGGTGAGATTAGTTCCCTGAGATGTTTTCTTCATGATAAATTCAAGATAAAAGATCTAGGGAAGCTCCATTATTTTCTGGGATTAGAGATCCTTTACAAGGACACTGGAGTTTTGATTTCACAAAGGAAATTTACTATTGATTTGTTAAAAGAGTTTGATTGTTCCTCATATAGACCAGTTCTGTCTCCTCTTGAGTCTACAGTTAAACTAAAGGCCAATGATGGGGTACTACTGAAGGATCCTACACACTACAGAAAGCTGGTGTCTAGGGATATTTTTATCCAATGATAAGAATTGCACTGTCACTGCCTACTGTGATTCAGATTGGGCTGCATGCCCTGATTCTAGAAGGTCTGTGAGTGGATACATTGTGTTGATGGGAGACAGTCCTATTTGTTGGAAATCTAAGAAGCAAACAACTATCTCTTTGTCCTCAGCAGAAGCTGAATACAGAGCTGTCCGGAAGGTAGTTGGAGAATTGGTGTGGCTGGAAAGATTGATGACTGAACTACATGTGCCATGTAATTTACCTATTCATGTGTTCTGTGACAGCCAGACAGCTGTTCATATTGCAAGAAATCCTGTGTTTCATGAGAGAACAAAGCATATAGAAGTGGACTGTCATTTTGTTAGGGAAAAATTGCAGGAAGGTCTTATTGAACTTCACCATATACCAACTGAGGAACAGTTAGCTGATGTTCTGACCAAGCCATTACCAAGCTCAAAGCATTCTATCATTTTGCACAAGTTGGCTGTGAGCTACTCACCTCCAACTTGAGGGGGGGTGTTGAGATTGATTACATCTTAGTCCTTAATCTAATTAGTAATTAGTCGTAGTTAGTTATTACTGTTCATTACTGTTGATAGTTGGTTAATATTGCTTAGAGTTAGTTACTATGTTTGTTAGAATAGTTTGTTGAGATGATTCTCTTTTATCTCTATATATATTGTAAAGACTCAGTTGAGATTAATTCAACAATTCAGTTTTCCCCAATTCTTCAATCAGTCTCAGAACTCTTTCTTCTTCATCTCTCTGTTTCTCGAAGCTTCATCAATGGTGAACTGAGATTCACCCTAGCTTTCCTGAAGCTCAACAGGGACCCACATTTGTGGACCTCGAAAGGTGCCTAACGCCTTATTTTTGAGGTAACTTGAATCCTTACCCGATCTATGGTTTCGCAAACTCTTTTAAAATTAATTTATTTGGTAGTTTAGTGTAAAATGCTTTCCTAATGCGCCTTTGATTCGTTAGAAGGCGACTCTTCTCTTTTTAAAATCCTAAAAAAGAGTTGTCACGACACTCATAACTTTGTTGTTTTATCAACAAAAATATGACAATATGCGTAAAACAACGTTACCTATTATCCTCAATACAGGAAAACTCTCTCTCAACAAAGATCCAATAGATCAGTTAACTTTCTCAAAAAAAAAAAACAAAGATCCAATAGATAACAACTATTTGACTACAATTAAGATTATTCAACAGATGTGTAAGGACTCGTTCCGTCGTTATGGTTATTTAGAACTATAATACCCTTGTATAGGTCCCCGTAGGTTAAGAGTTGGTACAAATCTCTATAAATGAAAAATCGAGTGTGAAGTTTTGTTAGTTGTTCGCTATAGCGAATACTTTCTTTGCAATAGCCAGATCGTTGTAGCGAAGGAAGGCTTCATCATACTGAAGGCAACGAAATTTCGAAGCTTCGCTATAGCGAAGGTCGAAAAATAATAACTAACATTTTTAAGGTAGTTTTTCTCGGAACTTAGTCATAACGTAAAATATTTGACCAGAAAATTCTAGAGGAAATTTTTTCCAAGATTTGGAGGTTTTCTCCTTTGAGGTATTTTTTTTCCGTTCATTAATTTTTCCCAGAATGGAAAGGTATGCTCTTCATACGATTTTATGCATTAAAACCTGGGGTTATTATTTTGATGACACAATATGTGTGGCAAGTTAATTATGAATGATTTTCAATTCTATCCCGTTAAATTTTATCGCCTAGTATAGAATTATGAACCTAGCCTTAATTATGAATTTGGGGAATCTAGAACCCCATAAAAAGTGTTCCTTTGAGCGTATGAACTGCGCAACATAAGTTAATGAGGCTGAAACTCCATAAGTTAGATTGATATGATCATGTAAACCTCCAATTTGATAAAATAATCTTTAAATAATTGATTAGACCTTCTAAAAAGGTAGAATTATATGAGTTTGAATACACAAGATCTTCATTTGAGAAGTAGATGATTAATGTCTTGTCATATTTTGAGGATGAATATTCCTAAAGGAGAAAGAATGTAACATCCCGAGTGTTTAAGATTGTATGTTGTCCCATGTTGAAGACTTACGAGTAACGAGACTAAATATGAGAGTTTTATTATAACACCACTTTTGTCCAACAACATTGATTTAAATTAAAATTTGATTGCAATATATTTTTGATTTCTTCTTAAAATGCCTAAAAAATTTAAAAGCATTCTTTAGTTACATTTCAAAATTTCTAACCTTCTACACCTCACATGTGATTGGACAAGCAGACCATTCGTGTGTCACATGTACAGTCTGTATATCAGTCATTCCTTGACAATCTAAATTTGATATTTTTCATTCCTTTTAATTTCAACATTTTTGTACACCTTGTACATAATAAGATAACAACTTTTACATATATTTATATTTGTTTTAACATAGCTCGAGTCAAAGCAATGAAATTTAATATCTCAAATCTAATTCAAAATTTTAAAGTGTTACAATTGACCTTAATAAGAGATGAAAATTATCAGGCAAAAATACTTGATGTTTGGCTTTCATGAGATCACAATTTAGACAAAAATGTGCGAAGTTTTGTCCAAACGAAAACAATGAAAATAGAGTGTAAAGAAGAATACGCAATAGATGAAAAAACATATGAAAACTATGACGGATTAAAAATAAAGATAATATTTTCTAATCTAGGAAGAAGATATAAGAAAATAGGTGATAATCTAAGTTTAATGTTAGAAAAAGAAACGGTAAAACTAGAAGATAGTTTAACTGCTATGATAAGAATAACAAAAGAAAATGAAGAAATAGATAGAAAAACGGAAATTGAAAAAATAAAACAACAAGCAAAAAAGGAAGTACAACAATTAGAAGAAGTAAAAAATACTAAAATAATAGAACTAGAAAAAGAACTAGCAATATTAAAAGAAATGTATGAAATTAAACAAAAAGAAAAAGAGCAAAAAACAAAATTAGTAAATGAGATAGTCAAATTTAAAGAAAAATTGCAATTACAAGATGAATTAGAAGAAAAAGAAGAAAATAGCCAAGATAATCTACCCGAAATAAGAAGTGATGAAATAAATGATGATGATCTAGAACAATATTCGGAAACAAGTGAAACATATACGGAAATTTTAGCAGATATAAATAATACAAAGAATTTAGAAATAAATACAGGAGACGTAGACATGGATGAAAAACCTAGCACATCAGGAGTAAAAAACCCAAAAAAGTTTTAATCCAAAATATTATAATGAAAACTATGAACAATATGATAGAGGAAAAACTACATGGGATAAAAAATTAAATAAAA
>NW_006239145.1:141902-147622 GCF_000226075.1 Solanum tuberosum | reverse complement strand
TACATATATGCATGACGAAATGATAAAAAGCTATGAAACTTTAATCTTATATATACTTAACGGTATAGAGATAATTGAATTAAGAAGAATCATATGGGAAAAAATATTTGATGACTACGAATTATAAGATATATTAAATCAAGAATGGTATGAAATAGATTTACAAGAACTATATTTAGATAATGCAAGAATAGAATGGTACGATTTAGAAATAAATTCAGATTAAAATGAATTACGAATATTTACAATATTGGACAGAATCTATAGAAAATATAAAACTATTAGAACAACTAATAGAAGAAAATTTATATATGTACCAAAGAACCAAGATATGTTATATCTAGAATATATCATAAATAATATTAAAGAAATATTCAGATTAAAACAACTATCGGAAGAATATTACAATAAATATTATTACATATTACCATGAATTTAGCACTACCAAAAAATAATATTAAAGGGATATCAAGATTAAGACACTTAGCAAAAAGATATTATAATAAAATCTTTAAAATAAGATACTCACCTACCACATTACCACCTATCACACTACTACTTCTATGACTTCCCCAACTACCAGTTCCGCACCGAAAAAATGCTGTTTTTATCATTACTTGAAATTTCTTCATCCCCATCCTTCTCAATCTAGCTCATCCTCATTGATAGAGTCCAAATAAAGCTACATGATATTGATTAACTAACCCAACAATTTGTCCTTCTGTGGTGGATTTTGATTATCAACTTTGCCTTTTCCTTTCTTGTTTTTATTCTTCTCATCACCATCACCATTATCTTAATTTGTGTCTTCCCTCAGATTACTTGTAAATTCTTATTGGTATCATCTTGCTAATTCAGGGTGAATCACCCAACATTCGCATTAATATACATCCTTACATCTTAGGTAAATATTAATCATGCATATTGGATATTTACTCCTTATAGCTCCCGTAGCTTCATATATCCTCAATATCCATCCTTACAAGAGACTAGGTAGATTTGCTATTAAATCGACTAGGACTTTAACCTTAGCGCAACTAGGTTTAGTTTTAATTTGTTAATATATAATGGCCATATATAGATGTATATATAGGAGTTCCAACCACAGATGCTAAAGAAAAAAGTGATTCCTTGCACAAAGTAAGTTGGAACTTAGAGTCATAAATCAATGGTCTCATTTGATAAGATGAACCATCCTTTGATTTGATGTAGAAAGCAACCTTCGACGTTAGATTTATGAAATCTTTTTTCAAAGAAAGTCTAATTAGAATGTGTCTATTTCTGAAGTAGCATAATCTTCCTTGATGTTACATAGCACAAGAATTGTGGTACTCAACTCATCCAAGTCACGCGAAAATTTTCCATGTTGTAATTTTTTAATGATGTTCATTATTGCAACTTTTCATTCGAACCACTTTATGTATAGTTTCCCATGTAACATAGTCAGGGGCAAATCTATATAGATAATTTATTATAGAGCCAGTAGCACGATAGTTGTTCCTCAGTCTCAGTCCATTAGTCAAGCTAGAAGGCAACTGATAAGGAATAGCCCTTCTCTAGCCCGAAGCCTAGAAAAGCAAATTCCAATCTACGATACGCCATAACCATCCACCCCATCCTGAGGCTCGTTTGCTAAGCGGGCTCATAGTCCAAGCCTCTTGGTCCGAGGAAGGGGAACCCCATCGTGCTGGCTTGGCCTGGAAGGAGGGCTACCCAAAAAGTCTTTTTTGCAATTTGGTCCGCGTAAGCCCAGTGCTTATGGCTTTACCCAACATTTCTATTCTTCCTACTATATCTAAAATGGGAACATGAAGACAGCCCACCACTGAAACTTGCTTTGCTCTCGCTCGGCTCGCTCCCACCTATCTTTTTCCCACTATAGTGAAAGATGTCTTTCCTGTCGATCTCGGCGAGCTAGTCTTAGTAGTTGCCCTAATAGGATGAGGGCCCAATAATAGTTGCTAGTCTTACTTCCATGGAGTGGTAGAAAGCGAAATTGGGAGAAATTTGACATCTTGTCGTATCTTATATCAATTTTGCTCTTTTTTGTCTTTCTATGCCATCTTCAGGTGATCGAAGACTTTATCTAAGAGGTGGATTTCCCTCGATAGTCGGCAAAGAAAAAGAAAATTTACTTCTTCCATCTCATATTAGATGGTCACTTTTTATTTTACACGATAATTAATAAATCATTAATAGATTGATCAATCTTACTAAATATACATAAAGTATAGAAATAGCTATTGTTCATCATGTATTCGTAAGATACTTAGAACAAAAACTTTGAACTGCTTGGTAAGAAACAACAAACTTTAAAGAGTATTTTCAAAACTAGAAAATTAAAATCAGTAGAGAAAATAGAAGCGAAAATATATTAGAAACAATATACAAAATATTTTCTCAAAGAAGAAAATCGAGTCCACTGAATGCACAGTGTCACCTTAAGGAAATTATTCCCCTCAAGTACCTGAGGTTAATAGAATATATCCTCCAAGGATAGAACGATCTTACTCACCGGTGTATCGATACCTATACCCATGGTGTCAACGAACCACTCAACGACAGTAAAATTTACTTCGAATACTAGATTTAGTAGTAGAAGAAGAAGTCCACAAAATTGGTTGTTTTAAAATGAGATGATATCCCTCTATTTATAGACAACAAAGAGTAGTGTGAACACATGTTTATTGTGCCTTATTAGAAAAAAAGTCACAACCCTTCGGAAAGGTCACACCCTGTAACAACATGTTCCTGTCGTTATGGAAAATCCAATGGGGAAAGAATTTGGGCCAGAAAACTTTTGAGTAGTGACTTGAGAATTCCTAGCCTAGTCCAGATTTGGACGAAATCTGAGTCAGGTGAGGTCTAGGTAAATCTGGTAATGAATGAGCGAATTAATTATGAATTTGATCACATGGTTAACTAGCCAAGACATTATGGAGCCCGTACGACTTTACGGAATTGAATTCGGGCGAGTAGAACTTTCGAAAATGATCTTAGCATGAACGAGAAGTTTTTGATTGTCAAGGGTTGAAGGTATGTTGTGAAATGGGAGTTTAGAACTCAAATTTCGACTCTTTGTCTCTGTGCAAGCCGCAAGGACGGGATTAATGCCACGACCCGATTTCTCAAGTCATGATAGCACCTACTATAACCCACTAGTAGGTAAGCCAACCCGTAACCCGGAACAACAAGTATTGGGTCTGAAGGCAGAAACTAAACAAGAGTAGGCAAAATTTAAGATAACAATATAAACAGGTAGTAGAAGCAACCCAAAAACATATATACAAATAAAGATCCCTCCCAGAACCTGGAAGTCACTAGTACAAAGCTACTAACAAAATGAGTACAAGTCCCAAAAGTGGACCGCAGAGACTAGACTGTCTCGAAAGGTAAAAGACAAGTCTATATATACAGATGAGGACTGAAATAGTACAAAACGTCGTGTGCTCACCCCCATCTCCGGATCAGACTACTCCAAACTGGATCAGCGTTGGCCACTGGTGCTCGGACCTGCATCACGAAAACAGATGCAGAGCGTAGCATGAGTACCAAAACAACAGGTACCCAGTAGGCATCATAGCCGACTGAACTTGAAAAGTAAAGGCAATAAGAAAAGAAAGAATAACACAAACAGAGGTCAAGAACGAAAATCTAACTAACAATGGAATGCACACGAGTGTACAAAGAACTAACTAAAGTAATCTATAAGCTAACTACACCTAACTGGGCCCCCATAAGCCCAGAAGGTACACTCGTGCGCAAGTTAAATAAAAACCCGAACGGACCCCATAAGCCCGACGAGTACACAAAATAACTATAACTAAAGAGAATTGCATAAAAGAACCCAAGAACGAAGAACATCGAACCAGAACCTCAACCCTAATTAGTAGAATCTGACAGTACGGAGGCCGGACCTCGAACCGGATGCTCACCAAAAGTACCTAAGTAACCAATCACAAGTAACAAGTATAAGAGGTCAGAACTCTAACCGGGCGTTGGCCACTGGTGCTCGGACCTGCATCACGAAAACAGATGCAGAGCGTAGCATGAGTACCAAAACAACCGGTACCCAGTAGGCATCATAGGCCGACTGAACTTGAAAAGTAAAGGCAATATGAAAAGAAGGAATAACAAAAACCGAAGTCAAGAACTAAAATCTAACTAACAAGGGAATGCACACGAGTGTACAAAGAACTAACTAAAGTAATCTATAAGCTAACTACACCTAACTGGGCCCCCATAAGCCCAGAAGGTACACTCGTGCGCAAGTTAAATAAAAACCCGAACGGACCCCCATAAGCCCGACGAGTACACAAAATAACTATAACTAAAGAGAATTGCATAAAAGAACCCATGAACGAAGAACATCGAGCATATAAAAATCTAAGAACGGAGAACATCGAACCAGAACATCAACCCTAATTAGTAGAATCTGACAGTACGGAGGCCGGACCTCGAACCGGATGCTCACCAAAAGTACCTAAGTAACCAATCACAAGTAACAAGTATAAGAGGTCAGTGGAACTCTAACCGGATGTTCTATATAGGTATCTGGGCAACAGAGGGCGGACCTTAAACAGGATGCTCCATATAAGTATCTGGGTAATAGAGGCCGGACCTTAAATCGGATGCTCCATATAAGTATCTGGGCAATAGAGGCCGGACCTTAAACCGGATGCTCTATATAAGTATCTGGGAAATAGAGGCCGAACCTTAAACCGGATAAAGTGTCAATGTAGTCATTGAAAGACTCACAATCTGTAACATCCGGCAATATGATATAATTGAAGAGGCTTAGAATTGGAAATTTACATTTTTGGAAAGAATTTTAAAGTTTGGAAATTTTGGCGAAGTATGGAAAATGTGAATTTTTGGCCAACTTTGAACAGCCATAAATTCTAGCTCAGGATGATTTAGGTGGAATTCCAGTTATGGTTGCAAAGTTCGTGGAACGATCTTTCCAACGCCACTGAGTTTGCTCGATTCCGAGTTCGTATGAGTGAGATATGCCCTTTGAAAGTTGGGCAGTTGACAAGGAATTCCGTCCGGGAATCATTAAGGGCATTTTGGTCCTTTCCCTAGCTATTTCTTTTGAAGATATATTGTTGTGTTAGGCTGATGTTTGGATCATTTATCCATTTAAAGAGAGTGAAGGCTAGGGCTTTGAGAGTGAAGAAGAGAGGAAGAAGAGAAGAAGGAGAAGGAGAAGAAGAAGGGAAGAAAGAGGAAGATCAAGCAAGTTCCGTCAAGATCATCGTGGAATTTCGTCGGGGGTGATCCCTACCAAGGTATGTGAGCTTTTAGTGTTGGGTGATCCTTTCCCCCACACACCTTGCCTTTTTTTCTTATCAAGAAAGGATTGGCCTTGTTGATAAAGTTGTTAGTTGTTGTGGTTGAAGTTGTTGGAGTTGCTAAAGTTGTTAGTTGTGTTGTGTTGTTAATGTTGTTGAAGTTGTAGTTGGGTTGTGTAGAAGTTCTTGTTGGTTTGGGACATGATTGGATTGTGTTTTGAGTTGAAATCTATTGAATATTGAGGGATTTCATGTTTCTAAGTGAATTGGGGCTGGAACCTTTGAGGTTAGAGGATTTAGAGTTGGAGACGTGAAGGAGAAAGTCGGGCAGTTTGCGAGGAGCACGTCCGCGTCGCGGACTTGTTCCCTCTGTGAACAAAAATCTTCTCCGCGTCGCGGACAGGACGCGGACTCCTCTGTTTTCAG
>NW_006239145.1:100333-141051 GCF_000226075.1 Solanum tuberosum | reverse complement strand
TGTATATATATGTAAATATTCTATTTTGAGACTCGAGTTGCCCTTTGGGCCATATTTTTATCAGTTAAGTTGTTTATGTCTTTGCATGGCATTGAGTTATTCTGTTGAGTTACGTTTCCGCTGAGTTAAGAAAGCCAGGCCAAGGGTTCGCCTGGGGCCAGCAATGGTCTCCGGGTGCCGGTCCCGCCCAGGGTGTAGGCTCGGGGCGTGACACAATCGATCCATGCTTATAAATGTATATGGAACGCCGTCCACACTTAGCCAATCAATGTAAGTCCTTGGAACCGAATCGAAAATCAAATTTAAATCGCGAAGCAGAACTAGCGTCGCCGACTTAACTCGTGAAGCCGTAACATTGGGGAAATAAGGATAACTATCATCGGAGCAAGCGTATCGCCTAGCTAAGGCCCAAACTATCATACTCAAGTTTGCTACTCCAGTCTACAGGGATCTAAGTTGGCAGAGCGACGTTGGGGCAAAACTAACGCCTATCGGATCCGAATCATGTATTTCTAAGGCAAGCCCTAGTCAAACCTAAACTAAGGTCCAACATGCTTCAGATAAACAATAATCAAACATAGAAGCACTCCACATAGCAAGGAAGGTCAATTAGTAACACATAGCATGCTCACAGTTACCCGATAATTCTCGAAATAGGCCGAAAACATGATATTTAAACACCTATACGTGATTCAATAACTACCCAACCCAAATCCCAACTAATCAACATGTATTCATATTCTCGAGCTCAATCTAAGATAGGGAAACCGTAGCCTACTTATAGGCCGATCACACGCACTCCAAAATCACTTCTCCGGAGCTTTCCCTATCCGAACGGCCTCAAAACGTTGTCCCGCTATCAAAAATAGAGTCACAACGTTATTACGGTCATTTAGACACCAAAATCATAACAAACGGAGACGGGTCAATTTTTGAGTCAAAACGGGAATCATGGGACCCGCACCAAACTGTCTGAATTTGACTCCGTCAAGACACCCTAAAGAGCACCCCAAACTTGTGTTCCAAAATGAAACACAATTCGGGGCTCAAAACGCAGCAAAACCCAACAAGCAAGAAAACCACACTTTAATCACTTAAAAGAAAACATTGCAGCAGTCTAAACTCGAAATACACAAGGATCTAATGATGTCCAACACTCCTTGAACACTCTACGACGAAGCCATGACAATTCTCAACACGTGGGACTTCGAATCACCCAAAATGAGTGAGATATGACCAAAACAAGAATGCCAAAAACAAAGGCTCGAAAAAGGGTACAACAGTCAAGTTAATCGCGAAATTTACCTCGAACTACGCACACCCAACAACTTTCGAACACTCTACAGCGAAGCCACCAAAAATACGAAGCTCCCGCACTTTGAATCGCCTAATTCGGATGAAAGATGAGAGAGTTATGAAGGTTTTATGTTCGGGAAATGTTGCTGATGAATCTGCAATTTATAGCAGATTTTCTGCAATTATTTTCCAAAATTACAACCTTCGACGGGGTGCTCCGAACTCGTTCGGAACCCCGTGCACGCAAATGAGATATGCAACCATACCAAATTTGATATTGTGAACTCAATGGCACAGTCAACATTTCCATACGAGGTCATCTTGACAAAAAGTGGATCCCACACCTAAATGTCATTTTAAGTCAAAAACCACAAAAGAGCTCAAAAAAATATCGAAAACCTCGAGACACAAAATAAAGGTCAATCTAGACCAAACTTGACATTCCTTAGCTAATCGCGCTGACGGAATTCTCATCCGAGCGCGTTTACTCAGAATGTTGACCAAAGTCAAACTTAGGCTTAAACTAAAGTTAAAACACCTAATCGCACCGACTCACACTGAAAACCTTAGAGTCATGCCGACCATACTACTAGCATAAGATGACCCTTCCGGAGCTGATGGAATCGTCAGAAATGGATTTCGATATCATCTTCTTGAACTTTTGATCGAAAATGATCGTTCAAGGTTCATAAGCTCCAAAACATAAAAACTCGCATCATAACCAAACGAACGACCAGGTGACCAAACTGTTAGTCCCAGCAAGTCATAAATGACTTGGGGTTACTACAGGAACGTTCTAAATGACACACAGAAGGCAAGACACAGAAATGACCAAGAGGGTCATTACAATTAATTTCGCCAGGGTAGGGACGTTATAGAGGGATGGGGTCCGCCGTAGCGGGCCAGTCGCGACTTAAGTCGGGGAAAAACCCCAATTTTGTTATTTTTCTACAAACTTTGTTCTTGAGAGCAAAGAGACGACCCAGGGCAAGTTCTTGACAGTTTTCCACCTCTTCTAGCGCTAAAGGTAAGATTATTACTCCCTTAATCTGTTTCTCAATCCGTAGAACTTAGATTCTTGGGTAATTACAATCGGGGAAGGGTTTTGACCTGAAGTTAATGGTGGGAAAAGCCCTAATTGAACATTAGGATCTTGGGTTTGGACATGGATAGATAAATTGATTATTATTCGAGTAAATTAGGTTTTGTTTATTGATCCTTGCGTTAATTGATTGTTTTTAGACCACGAACAAGCAGAAAGAATCTGGAAAGGAAAGACTCAAGTGTCTTAGGAGGATTCAAGCTTGGTTTTGAGGTAGGTGATGGTTTGAATTCTTGTTTGTGTGATATATGTTGGTAATTACTTCATTGTATGCATGCATGTATGAGAATAAGGAATGCAAATCAAATCTAATGCAAATGAGTATATGTATATGAACAATTACATGTCATGAACCCACTACTTGATTGTATGACTATGAGTATTATTGATTATGGGTGTGATTGTGATTATGGTTGTGTTGAATGGATCGGGTGTCACGTTCCGACACGTACATTGGATCGGGTGTCACATTTCGACACATATATTGGATCGGGTGTCATGTTCCGACACATCTATTAGATCGGATGTCACGTTTCGATACATACATTGGATCGAGTGTCACATTCCGACACACTAACAGTTTGGATGTGGGTTCCATGAGAGAACCATTGTGATTATTATTATTACATTCATGTCCATAGCCGTTGATATTGAGAATTGTATGTTGTTCTTGAAATGATATTTGTTCTATGTATTCTATATATATGTGTTTACTGTGTTGTTATTGCTTGTCTATGTTTCGCTTATTGGAATAGCCACGTAATCCTACCAGTACACTGTGGTTGTGTACTGATACTGCACTTGCTCGTTCTTTATTGAGTACAGGGCATCTTCAGGCGACTATTGATAGACCTCAGCTACGAGATCACTGATCAAGACCGGATTCAAAGGTGAGCCAGTTCTTTCAGGCTACCATGGATTCATCCGTAGTTTAGTCTACCCTTTTCGGACTTAGACTATTTATGTTTTAGATATTTCTTGTGTTTGGTTGGGGTTGTACCCCTTTTTCTTAGACTTGTTGAATTTAGAGTTTTGGTACAACAACTTTCAGTTTCTAGGGGTTGAACTTCCGCAATAGTTTTGTTAGTTAATATTTAGACCTTTGGAGTTTATGGGAACTCTATTTTTATCCTTTATTTAAACCTGGTTCTGTATCTTTAAATGTTCTAGTTTTCGTTACTTTGCTTAGTTGGGTTAATGGTTCTCCCACCGAAGGGTTAATGTGGGTGTCAATCATGACGTCTGGGTCGTGACACACCCTTTCATAAAAGTCACAACTTTTTATAAAACTCACAACTCTTCATAAAAGTCGCAACTTTTCATTAAAGTCATAACTTTTCTTAAAAGTCACAAGTTTTCATTTTCCATTCGCACCTTTTAAAACCCAACAATCCCCCGCATGAATAGGGAATGACTCTAAGACAAAGAAACGGATAAGTATGTATACTTTACACGCAAGAATTAATTGCATCTGGATAAGTAGGTTTCCTTTGACATTTTCGTTGTGAACGTATGTCAGATATACTCGGTCAATTGGTAGATTTGATATATTTGAACCGTCAAGCTTTGGTGTATACCCAAACAACCATATGCCACACAATCAATCCTTTACCATTTATGACTCTCACGGTTGTGTTCGTTTCAGCCATGAACACCTCCAGATTTCATGAATGTATGGAGAGATGAGCTTTTTACAATCATCCTCTTTGAAGCGGCTTACACTTCACACTCACATAGGTGATTGCTAACCGTGTCATCGCATAGATACAATATTTGGTCAAATCTGCCAAATTTAGAAACCATTAAAAAACTTTTAGCTTTATTAACTCAGTAAAAAACCTTAATAATTTATCTTTTTTCTTGAGCATTGTCTTCATCACTTGAATGGATTGAATTATTTGACAATGTCGAACCGCCTGTCACAACTTTGTTTTCTCCTTGAACCTAGCTCTTGAGATCTCCAGTTTGCTAGGTAGAGTTACCACCATGATGACTTGTCCTAAGCCTTAAATCCATTTCCTTAGATGATATTTCAACTCTCTCTCTCTAGTAAGACATTTTGTAAGCAGATCTGACATATTATCCTTTGACTTTACATAGTGAATTGTGATAATTCCACTGGAGAATAATTTTCTAATGGTATTATATCTACGTCTTATATGACGAGACTTTTCGTTTTACATCATGCTCCATGCCTTACCTATTGCATCTTGAATATCAAAGTGTATGAATACTAATGCCAAAAGTTTGGGCCAAACAAGAATATCTATCAAGAAATTCCGGAGTCTTTCAAGTTATTCATCGACCTTATCTAGAGCGACAAGCTCAGAGATCATTGTAAAGCTAGCGATCCATGTCTGTTTGGAAGATTTGCAAGAGACTACTCCTCCACCAATAGTAAATGCATATCCACCCGTGGATTTTACTTCATTTGATCGAGTGATTCAATTTGCATCACTATATCCTTTCAATACTGCTAGATATTTGTTATAATGCAATACATAGTTTTGAGTATGTTTTAAATACCCCAAACTCTTTTCATTGTCATCCAATGAGTTTGATTGGGATTACTCGTGAACCGACTCAGTTTACTAATAGCACATGTTATATCTGACCGCGTACACTTCCTGATATACATCATAATTCCCAATACTCTAGCATAATCCAATTGTGAGTCACTTTCGTCTTCATTCTTTTGAACTGCAAAGCTCACATTTATTGGAGTCTTAACAATATTAAAATCCAAATATTTGAACTAGTCAAGTACTTTTTCAATGTAATGAGACTATGACAATGCTAAATATTGTGGAGTTCTAAGGATTCTTATACTTAAGATAACATCAGCAACTCCACAACCTTTCATATCAAAATTGCTTTCAAGCATATGTTTAGAAGTAGTTATGTCATTAGTGTCTCTCATGATGATCAACATGTCATCAACATACAAACAAACAATGTCTTATGATAAACAATGACCTTGTGATTTGGAGTGTTTTTCATTGTAAACACATTTATCACTTTCCTCATTCTTAAATCCATTTGCCAACATGGTTTGATCAAATTTCACATATCATTGTTTGGGTGCTTGTTTTAGTCCATAAAATGATTTAACAATTCGCACACTTTCTTTTCTTTGTCGGGAATCATAAAGTTCTCGGGTTGTTCCATGTAAATTTTTTTCTCCGATTCTCCATTTAAGAAAGTTGTTTTTACATTTATTTGATGAATTTGAAAGTCATATAATGCAGCGAGGAAGATCAATCAGCTTCCAAGTGTGATTACTCAAGATTGAATCAATCTGACTATTGACAGCCTCTTTCCCGAAGGATGGCTTCGTAGAAGACATAACTTCTTTAAATATATGAGATTTATTTTCAAAAATAAATATTACAAAATCAAATTTGATGGAAGTAGGTGTCCTTTGACATTAAGTACATTCTCCTTTGGTTCTTTCCAAGGTCTTTTGGACCCTTCACTAGACTACTCAAGTCTAATTTTACAGCCCACAATCTTAGGTCCTATTTTGATCCTTTTAGGGATAGGAACTTGGACTTTAGCTAGACACCCCACACTTTGAAATATTTTAAGTTGGATTTTCTTCCTTTCCATTTCTCATATAAAATTGATTGTGTCCTGAACAAACAAAAAAAAATATTGCTTTTTTTTATGAATAGACAACTTTTTGTTGTTCCCTTGTAAGGATAGCTTCTCCACACAAGTTTTGTGGTAAATCCGAACTTATAAGTAATGCATCCATTATTTCCTTCAAAGTTCGGTTTATTTTCATTCTGCAATTCCATTAGATTGAGGTGAGTAGGGTGGTAGTTTGATGGATAATTCCACTTTCCAAACATATTTCTGCAAAAGGAAATTTATACTCTCCATCCTTATCACTTCTTATCTTTTTCCCAACTAATTTTCAACTTCAACTTTATATTGCCTAGACGTTTCTATTGCTTCATCTTTACCATTTAGCAAATAGACATAACAATATCTAATGAAATTGTCAATAAAAGTTATGAGATACTTTTTCCCACTACAAGATGGTATTAACTCCATATCACAAATGTCAGTGTGAATCAACTCTAAGGGATTAGAAATCCTTTCAACAGATTTATTAGAATGCTTAGCATAATTAGATTCAACACAAACTTGACATTTTTATTTATTGCACTCAAAGTTAGACAAAACTTCTAAGTTGATCAGTTTTGCTTACAAGGATTTGTAATTGACATGTCCCAAGCATTCATGTCACAAACAGTTTGACTCAAGCAAGTAAGAACAAATAAAATATTGAGTTTGAAAACCCTCCGTGAGGTAGTTTTTTCTCACAAATATTTTGTTCCTACTTATTACAATTTTATCTGATACAAACATTGTTTAGAGTCACCACCTTGTCAAACGTCTTTTTCAGAAGGACCTTTCCATAACTTTCAATTTGATTGTTATAGTATTACTCATGAACATAGTCTCATCGAATAAAGGCAATATGACCCAAATGCTTTTTTTACAACACAAACATGGCAGATGACTATTCACCAATATTCATGTCTATAAAAATAGTTGTATTTTAATTGACATATTTTTTCATGAGAAATCACAACATTTTAAGTGATACTCTTTCATAAAAGAACACAATAATTTGAACAAGTATGTGTGTGTGTATATATATATAATTTGGTAGTTTCATACTAGTGATCATAACATATACTAGTAAAAGAAAAACTCAATAACCACAATATCAAATATACTCCAAGAATTTTGTGGGTCTAACATAATATAAAAATGTCATTTCATATCTTGTGCTCCATATTTAAATTAGACACTAAGTCTAATTTTATCTTTATCATAAGCAAAGAACCCCTCACATTTTAAATATGATCTCAAAAATATTTTTCAAGTATTTGAAAAAATTTCTACATATTTTTTTCCATTCTATCAAATTGTCATTGACATCATGAAACCTCTCTTGGAAATATTATTCTACAAAAGAATTATAGTGCTTCAATTTCCTTTTGACAATCTTTAAACAATGTCAAAGTTCATTTCATACAGGCACCTATTGTAGGCACAAAATCACAGACTTTAAGTCACTAGTCCTTTTTGTTTTTTTGCTATCACAATTTGATATACCACTTAGTATTTAGAATACTAACAATGAAGACACAAACTTTGTATAATTTATTTTTATTTAAAAATGAAGTTTTATAATCTTCAAATTGTCAACCGAATGAACTTTGAATGTAGATGAAGTTTTTATGACTTCAAATCAGTTTCAAATTCAAACGGAGTAGAAAATCAAAAGTACAACACTGACTTATTAGGTGAAGTTATCATATTCTTCAAACCAATTGCACATTCTAATTTATCCAGAATAGAAAAATACAAAAAAAAATTAGTTTACAACAATCAGACACAATCAAATTTCACACGGAATACAATACTACAAAAGCTTTTTAGTCTCCAAACAGAATAAAACATATTCTTAGATTATCACGTAGATGTGCATTTCTTTTTAAATAGCCTTCCAACTAAAATATTTTGACATAATATCTTATCAAACAAAAATATGTATATCTCATTCTGCAAACTAAAGAATTTTAAAGGGAACACTATTTGCCAAGGAAAATTCATTCAAAAAAACATATGGTTTGCAAATCTTTTTTCAAAGACACATGATAAATATCAAACGAGTTAACTTTTAGAAACTATTTTCCTCCTTAGATAAATAATAAGAAAGTTACCTGGTGTAATCTTTAACTGAAATACCACCAATTCTTCTGGTACATTCTCACTTCGACCTTGCTAAACAGGGTACCAAATTCTAGAGAGAAGTGCATTAATCTTCTACTTCCATGATTTGTTTCCCTCAATTAGTAGAATACAAGAAATACCAACAGTATAATAATTTCCTTAAGATTGTTGTTCATTATACATTCCTAAGATACTTAGAACAAAAACTTTGAAGTATCACAATAATTAAGCCTTAAAACCTACTAGGTACTTGGTAAGAACAACAAAGTTTAAAGAGTATTTTTAAAAACTAAAAAATTAAAACTAGTAGAGAAAATAGAATCAGAAACATATTAGAAACAATATACAAAATATTTTTCTCAGAGAAGAAAATCGAACCCACTGAATGCACAGTGTCCCCTTAAGGAAATTATTCTCCTCAAGTACCCGAGATTAATGGAATATATTCTTCCAGGATAAAACGATCTTACTCACCGGTGTATCGATACCTATAACTATGATGTCAGCGAACCACTCAACGGCAGTAAAGTATATGTAGAATACTAGATTTAGTAGTAGAAGAAGAAGTCCACAAAATTGATTGTTTTAAAATGAGAGGAAATCCATTTATTTATAGACAACAAAAGATTGTGTGAACAAATGCTTATTGTGCCTTATTGGAAAGGTCACAACCCTTTGAAAAGTTACAACCCTTCGAAAAGGTCACAACCTTTCATAAAAGTCACAACGCTTCATAAAAGTCGCAACTTTTCATTAAAGTCACAACTCTTCATAAAAGTCGCAACTCTTCATTTTCTATTCACACCTTTGAAAAGTTGCGTGAACTAAGTCCTTCACCTAAGCGTTACTAACTAGGATTCCCACTAAGTTATTGATTATCCATGTGTATCAAAAATTAGTTTTGGATCATTATGATGAATAATGAGAAGTACACTCATCCAGGTTTTGAAGGCAATTAGGCAGTTGACTTGGTGAAATATATAACAAAATAAAGTTAAGGTAATAGTGGGGATTGAAAATTTTTATTTTGTACGAGGCATAGATATTACATGGCAGACAATAGTTGTATGAGGATCCTCTCATTTTTTGCCAAGTGGGGTTTGGGTCCCACTCACAGAAATTGTTCTAAAATCTCTCTCTTTCTCGAAAAATTTTATTTTGTACGAGGCATAGATATTACATGGCAGACAATAGTTGTATGAGGATCCTCTCATTTTTTGCCAAGTGGGGTTTGGGTCCCACTCACAGAAATTGTTCTAAAATCTCTCTCTTTCTCGAAAAATTTTATTTTGTACGAGGCATAGATATTACATGGCAGACAATAGTTGTATGAGGATCCTCTCATTTTTTGCCAAGTGGGGTTTGGGTCCCACTCACAGAAATTGTTCTAAAATCTCTCTCTTTCTCGAAAAATTTTATTTTGTACGAGGCATAGATATTACATGGCAGACAATAGTTGTATGAGGATCCTCTCATTTTTTGCCAAGTGGGGTTTGGGTCCCACTCACAGAAATTGTTCTAAAATCTCTCTCTTTCTCGAAAAATTTTATTTTGTACGAGGCATAGATATTACATGGCAGACAATAGTTGTATGAGGATCCTCTCATTTTTTGCCAAGTGGGGTTTGGGTCCCACTCACAGAAATTGTTCTAAAATCTCTCTCTTTCTCGAAAAATTTTATTTTGTACGAGGCATAGATATTACATGGCAGACAATAGTTGTATGAGGATCCTCTCATTTTTTGCCAAGTGGGGTTTGGGTCCCACTCACAGAAAATGTTCTAAAATCTCTCTCCCTTTCTCCCATTGTCAGTTGTATGAGGATTTTTTGTCTGCCAAATGTACTTATGTGGGACCCATGCTTATATATTTCATTTTCTTTCGTCTTCTTACTTTTTTCTCATTAATTTCAAACTTTTTCTTCTTACTTTCTTTTTTCATCCTACGTAGATGTACGTGTTTTTAGACAATAATTCATTTTTGTGTTCATTTATAAAAAGATATTTTTTCTTTTTATTACTTTACCAATAAATTCTCTCTCTATATATATAGCCTTCTTTAAAATTAAAAAAATTATTATAAATATTGTTTTTTGTTCTCTTTGTCGATTCATGTGTTTCTCTTAATGATAATCAAATTCTTTGCATTTACTTCGTTGTTTAATTTATATTTTTATTTTGATAATGTCAAGAGTACATTTTTATGTTCAAAATAACTCGTATTTATTTAATTGATTATTTTTGTTTAAATCAAATATTTACAAGACATTCTGGTATCGATTATTGTCTCTAAATCTTTAACTTTTTGTAAAAAAATTTTAGTAAAATCCTTAGAAATAATTTATCATGTTTCTTAGAAATGATTAAGTTCTTAGATAATGCATAAGTTTTTTTTTGAAGGATCCTATATATAACTTGACCAAAATTTTATGTTATTATATATTTCTAGAATTCCAAAAAAAACAAATAGGAAAAAAAAAGGTTGAAAAATTGACTTGATTTCAACATTTGAAAAATCAAATTAATTAATTTAATTTCCGTTTAATAAAAAAATGATCCAAACTAAATCACGAGCAATCCTACTAAAAGTAGTATTTCAACTTTTGATGAATAAATTTATTTATTTTTTAAATTCAAGAAGGAAAAAAAAGATAGTACGAAATAGGAGAAAGAGAGAGATTTTAGAACAATTTCTGTGAGTGGGACCCAAACCCCACTTGGCAAAAAATGAGAGGATGATTTTAGAACATTTTCTGTGAGTGGGACCCAAACCCCACTTGGCAAAAAAATGAGAGGATCCTCATACAACTATTGTCTGCCATGTAATATCTATGCCTCGTACAAAATAAAAATTTTCGTGGAGTTAGGTTGGAAATATTTTATCTTTTCCCTTCTCTTTCTCCTTATACGAAAGAACATAAGATTCCTTGGTAGCTTTATTCTAAGAAGGTAAAAAAAAAGGACAATTGAAGGCTACAACTTTTTAATTTTAACCTCAAAATAGATATATACTTTCTTGTATTGGTGTATAAATAGAACAAACCAAAATTAAAAAAGAAGTGAGGGTGATGTTGTATTTATTTTATTGTTATGATTTTGGAAAATGATCAAAAGATTAAAAAGTTATTTTTTTTTAATTAATATCGGGAGTGTATTGGGGTATATCTAAGTTTAGTTAATCAAGTAGAAAGTATTTTTAAAGCTATTAATAGTTCAAAAATGAAATTAATAATAATTTACGTCAAGTTTATGATGTGTTTTTATAAATCTCTCTTTACACATTGGAATATTCCTAAATAATAAAAAAGAAAGTAAAAATGTAAGCTTAGGGAATGAAACATCACATCTCAACTAATCGTCTTAAGTTGGCCTTTGAATAATAAATATGTGAAGAAAAATAAAACCGAAAAAAGCAAGTCTTCAGTCTTGTAAACCCAAAACGTCTCTCAAAAATTCAAGTTTCAAATAAACACTGCTCCCCACGACACACACACACTCTCTCTCTCTTCCTTCTTCAAAATCTTCCCTCTCATACACCTTAATTCCATTTCTTCTACTAATTTATGTATCCACTGGCTGTTTCATTATTCTGCAAATGTTAAATTTTGCTTCACTTTCAGCTCATTCAATCTGTTGGTTTGGTATTTTGAGTGTGAAGAGCTAGGGTTTTTGGAGCTGATTTGTTGATGGATTAAGGAGTTTAAACGGTTGTTTTTTTGCAATGAATAGAAGTTTTAGAGCAGAGGAGTCATTGACTGGGCCGGGGCAGAGGCAGAGACAGCCTCTAATGGGTAGTATTAGGAGTTCAGATGAGGAACTATCATTGTTTCTAGAAATGCGAAGAAGGGAAAATGACAGAAATAATAATCGATTTCTTCAAAAATCCGACGAATTTGATCCCCTTGGTAAGTTTTTTTTTTTCCTTCCATCTATTGACCTTTCTTTGTTCAAATTGAGAGCATAAAGAAAAATTTTCAAGTTGAAGTTGGTTTTTTGAAGGTGCATTTCTACTTCAAGTTTCAAAAATATTTTGAGTCTTTTTGGACATCATATATAGGCATATAAATGTGTCCAACTAGTGAGAAATTTGTGATTTCTGCTTCATAACCTAAAGTTTATATATGTATTTTTTTTCAATTATATCTTATTGCAGGATCAAAAAGTGGTAGTTCACCTGCATTTGATATTGCATCAGCTGCACCCATGCGGAGGACTCGTACTGATGAGTTCCTTAATGCTGACAATGATAAAACGGATTACGACTGGTAATTTGTTTCTTCTTCTCCTTTCCAAGTATGTGATTCTCTGAGTTGTTTAATTGTTTCTTTTAGCTGCTTAGGTTGATTTTGGACGTCATAAGTTTCTTTATCCAATTTAATCTTTTTCACCATGTAGTTTACAAATTCTTTAGGAAAATATTGATGAGTTGATTTCTCAGATGGTTACCATTTCTTCTTTATTCCAGTTTTCTTCAACAAAGAAAGTGAGTGTTGATCTTTTTAGAATTCTGAAGGACATTGATCTTTTGCCTTGCTTAAGGATATATCTCTTTTCTTTGACTCCATAAGGAGAGAATACACCACTTGGGTGGATGAGGAGTCCAGGATTTATTTTACATGGACATGGCTTCAAAAGGGATGTTTCTTTTGATAGCATAATGGGAAATTTACCTTGTTAATTTTTTGGCAATGTCATTTTTCTCTGTGCTTTCACACAGAAAGGTGGAGATAGTAACTATTAGTTGAGTGTTGAGTGACCATCTGGGAAATCAACTCAAATATTGACTCACATGTTTGCTCGAATTATCTTACCTACACAAGTTTTCTGAGATAAACAGACTTTTGGGCATCCCAGTGACAGAAAACAGAAATTTAAAAGCTACAGGACACAAACAAGCATGATAAGAAATATGTAATCTAATTTTGTTATATAGGATTTATATACTAACTAATGAAACATTTAGAACTCCTCATCATATATGGCATTTCATTGATTATGTTGGTTCCAATGTAACAAACGATAGATTCAGGTCATTCAACTTTGTTAAAGATTATAAACATTGAACATCTAACTTAATTCATAGTGCCAAGAAACATAAAACACCATGCTAAAAATCTAGCTGGAAGCTCCTCCTTCTCTCAATTGAGGACTTGGTCGAATATAGGAGCTTGAAGATTTGGTAGGTCATACGTTTCATTTATCATAAGAGACTTAATAAAATCCTTTTAAAATTGTTGTTATGCACCCTGAGGAGAGGCAGAAAATTATGAGATAGTGCCTTACTTGTGTCTAGTAGACCGATACAGGTGTCCAAGTCTACTGAACTCTTTAAATGTTGAAGTCTAGGTGTTTGACATGTGACACTCAAGCCTCCAAATACAATTTATATGTGCATCTTAAACTTTGATGTCATACTTCTCCAGGTAGTTATCTTAACACATGCTAGCTGAATTTAATTTCTTGATGTTACAAGGGAGGATAGCTAAGAGTGTTGAGGATGCAAATTTGAAGTGATAAAATATTAGGATGTTGAAAGCAAGTTTTTATTCAAATATCATAAACAGTGAGAAAAACACGTATAGTTTGTAGATGTATTTGTTTACTGCACAATTCAAGTACAAAAATTAATGGCTGCCATATATCAAAATCTAGCACTCAAATAAATAAAGGGAGTAGGGTGGTGCACCCCCTTTCTATAAAGTTGAAAAGAAGAACAAAAAAGAGCTTCTCTGCACCTCTGATGTTGAATTATTTTGTTGATTCATGAATCAGATTTCCCAGACATTGTTTTAAAATCCTATCTGCACTTCTGTATGCTTTATTATGAGATGTTATTTTCCTGTTTCAGGCTTCTAACACCTCCAGGCACTCCTCTTTTTCCTTCTCTAGAGATGGAATCACGCAAAACTATGATGAGTCAGCTGGGAACTTCTAGAGCTCACCCCACTGCATTGACATCTAGAGTAAGAATATGTATATTCTACTGTTACATTATTTCTTTGCTGAAATGCATTATGTGTAATTGGAAATTAGCATATTTTCACTTTTGTTATGTTTAACACGGGAAATGTTGACCATCTCTGTAATCTGAAAGTAATTTTTTTTCTTTGATAACCGAGAAATTCTTGTGACCCGCCCTTTGGACCAATATCCAGCCACTAGAGGGATGTGGAGATTTCACGGAACCTAAAAGGAAATTTCTATAATTAAACAGGAAGACCCTGACAGGTTCTTTAGTTCAGAATGCGTGCACATGGTGGCTCCATTGTATAGTCAAATGCTATTCGCAGAAGCCCTCTGCTGAATTTGAGGGTTATTTTAGTTTTTGAATGTAGCTGTATGATGTACATCTGCCCCCAGGCTTAGTTCAGGTGACAAAGGCCGAGGAACTTGTGACCTAGGTCTAGGTTCGAACTCTACATCATGTGAACTAAGCCTCACATTTAATTGGAGAGTAGTAGAGGTGTGGGCCCATTATCCCGAACTTCGAATGCTGCAGTTGGTCCTAATGGTTGACTGTAGATGCATACGGTCATCAGAAAGAAAAAGTATGCCATACATTTCTTTTGTGATGCTTCTTGTGGGATATTACGAGTACCCAATCTCTTAGATATCAACCATTTGGAAAACTTAAACTCCTACGAATATTTTAGGGCTATGGTTTCTTTATCCTAGTAAGGATGCATTAACAAGCACATGCTCTTATGATGGGGTGTCTGTGATCAGTGTGAGTTGGTTTTTTCTTAAAGATTCTCCTGAGTAATTATAATAATCAGATTTATTGATATTCCAAGTATTACTAAATGTATCACACATTTAATCATTATCCAATTTGATGGAATTGTTTAATCTTGAAGAGAATCTTCTACAATTATGCATATTAGGTGTTTTTCTTGGTTTTATGCAGTCATTTATAACTTGGTTGTTCTTGGACAATAATAGACGGAAACAATGAGGAAAAACACCAATAGACAAAGTTTTGTAAGATTAACAACATGTCACAATTTAGAAGTTCATATGACCAAAAACACCAACTTGTAACTTGCTTTTACATGTAACTTGCTTTTATTTGAAACCCATAATTTACATTGACCTAAGTAAAAGAAAGATTAAGAAAGGTAAGTTCCATCGAGCGGTTGTTAAACCAACTATGCTGTATGGGTTGAAGTGTTGGTCAATCAAGAACTTGCACCCTCAGAAGATGAAGGTAACATAAATGAGGATGCTTAGATGGATGTGTGAGCACATTAGAAAAGACAAGATTAGAAATGAAGATATATGAGGCCAGGTGGGAGTAGCCTCAAAAGATGAAGGTAACATAAATGAGGATGCTTAAATGGCTGTGTGGGCACATTAGAAGAGACAAGATTAGAAACGAAGATATATGATGCCAGGTGGGAGTAGCCTCAATGGTGGACAAGATGCGAGAAACAAGGCCAAGATGGTTCAAGCATTCGAAGAGGAGGAACACAAATGCCCTAGTGAAGAGGTGTGAGAGGGCTGGCAATGATAGGTTTGAGGAAAGGTAGAGGTAGATCAAGGAAGAATTGGGGAGATGTGATTAGACAAGATATGAAACATCTTCAACTCAATACGGACATGACTTTAAATAGGAGAGCATAGAGGTCGAGTATCAGGGTAGACGATTAGTAGGTAGTTGAACATTTTCTCTTTTCCTCGTGGTAGAGCAGGATTCTAATCTAGAGTATCTGTTTGTTTCCTTACCAGTATTATCTCACTGTCTCAATTTGACAGAAAGTTTTAGAATGTTAGAGTGGGTAAAAGTTCCACATTGGTTGGACAATGGACTGGTGGTCTCCTTATATGGACTTGGGCAGTCCTCCCTTCTTGAGCTAGCTTTTGGGGTTGAGATAGGCCCAGGTGCCATAAAACAAAGAAAAAAAGAACGACTTTTGAAACTTGTGGTTTAAAACAAATCTTAGATATCTGTGTGGCGGTAAATTAATTCATTAGGGGTAAAAGGGAAATTTTAAAGTTGTTATTTCTTATTATAGAAAAGTGACATTCTTTTGAGGACACACTGAAAAGTATAGTGTCACATAAATTGGGACAAAGGGTGTATTATTTTGCTAGCATTACTTTGTTCTTCTATTTTATTTCTATTGTTATTTCTTTTACTTAGGATATCTCTAATATTTTTACTGTCAATATTTGTCTTTTTTCAATGTTCTCATAATAGCGTTTTACTCTTGCATTTCTTTCAAACCATGTTCTGAAAATCTATTTTCTTGAGCCGGAGGTCTTTCGAACCTCTCTACCCGTCAGAAATAAGGGTAAGGTCTGTGTACACCCCACCCTTCCCAAATCCCACTCGTGGGTCTATATCGGGTATGCTGTTGTTTGTAAGTACACTAAAGAAAGATTAGAGAAAGCATAGTTAAATATGTCTAGACACCAATTTACTTTAAGACAATGCAGAACTTTGCCTATTACTGTGAGTAGATAAATATGTGAAGTGCAAATAGTGAAGCTTGCCTGGCAGTCTTAACCTGAAGTGTGCATCAGAGTTTTGAGTTATTTTCTTGGGAACCATGGGTTTTTATCTGTAATTTGCTACCTTTGATGCAGTTAACAAATTCTCTCCCAGAGGCCACCTCAAGAAGCAACTTAGCATCTAGACAGCCAGCTTCCTCTCCTGGATTAAACACTTCAAGTTCTAGTCTTCGAAGACCATCTTCTTCAGGTGGATCAAGACCTTCAACTCCTACTGGTAGACCGACATTGAGCTCATCTAGATCCACTTCGACCTCGGCATCTAGATCCACATCTGCTACAGCAACCAAAGCAATGACATCCACTGCAACCTCTAGATCAATGTCAACCGCGACAGCATGTAGATCATCAAGGTCTGCCACACCTACTTCTCGGGCCACCATGCCTGCTTCAAAACCCACTGTTCCTCCAAGATCTTCAACACCTACTGCAAGGTCCAGTGCACGGTCCTCAACACCAACAAGCAGGGCCTCTGTTACTGGATCAAAGTCCACATCAAGGGCAGCAACTCCAACTCGTCGAGCAACTTCAGTGTCAGGTACAACAAATACAACTGTTCCTCCAGTTAAACCTGTGTCTTTCCCTTCGGGTACCCGGTCAGCTACAATGGCATCACGAAACCCTGCAGCCTCACGTGCTAGTTCTCCAACTGTAAAACCCAGACCATGGAAGCCTTCAGATATACCAGGGTTCTCCCTTGATGCTCCACCCAATTTAAGGACATCACTACCTGACAGGCCAATTTCAGCTACAAGGGGCAGACCTGGAGCAGCTAGTGTCAGGTCTTCATCTGTTGAGCCAGCTTCAAATGTGTTGTTTCTTTTACTTTTGTTATCTCTAATAATTTTACTGTCAATATTTTTCTTTTTTCAATATTTTCATAATAGCATTTTACTCTTGCATTTCTTTCAAACCATGTTCTGAAAATTGATTTTTCTTGGGAACCATGGATTTTTATCTGTAATTTGCTACCTTTGATGCAGTTAACAAATTCTCTCCCAGAGGCCACCTCAAGAAGCAACTTGCATCTAGATAGCTAGCTTCCTCTCCTGGATCAAACACTTCAAGTTCTAGTCTTCGAGGACCATCTTCTTCAGGTGGATATGGCTATTAGACATATGGTATATACATTCTTTTCACATTCCTATGCTAATAGAATATTGTGCTCTACCATAGACTGAAGACATAAGTATATTTTCAAAAACTGATTAGAGTAGCAATATTTGTGTTGTTTTTTTTAGATGATCTGTCTTGTTGGCCTTCTTGTTCTCTTATCCTTTTTGGATTTGCTTAACTTTGAGACATTGTTCTTGGACAGGATATAAGGCAGAGAGTCTCGGGTAATCTGCGTCCCTTGATGACTAATATTCCAGCATCCTCTATGTACAGTGTGAGATCAGGGCCGCCTACTAGAGGCAGGACAAGCAGGTCAATTAACATGCCTGACTCCCCACTAGCCACTAGCAGTAATGCTAGTTCTGAGGTGAGTGTAAGCAACAACGTTGTGTGGGTTGATGGAAGTGAAATTGATGAAGACATTAGCAGTGATAAAGGTGCTCGATCACCTGCCAGTGTGCGTGGGAGGTGATGATTGGCTTTCATGCTGCATGATGCTTTCTATGTTTTGGATCGGTGCCAGTTTTAGAGGTCTGACACCTGAATATGATTGTTTCCTTGGAAGAACTGACTGATTTGATTCACCTGACTATGTAAAGATTGATGCACTGTCTAGCTGTATTTTGAATCATTGTATTATTAGTCCTGTTAATGCCAATGCCTCGTTTTTGTTCATGAGAAATGTGACATATATGAGATTAGTATGTCTAAACATCTTGCTTTCTTAGAACATTTAATTTACTTTTCTAACAGATAATTCATATGTCGAAATGTCGATCTGTTGTTCCTTCAGGTCATATTAGGCAGTGAGATGCAATGGAATTACCAGATGCAGTGAACTTGTTTTTGACATGGATGCTGAACAAAGATAGTAGATTTCAACCGCGATGTCTAAAGCTCAAATACATTAGACATAAATTATACCATTAGCAAATCAAGTAGTGCTTTGATGAATTATCAACTAGTGTAGTTCCAATAGAACAACACAACCACTCGTGTTAAGGAAAATTCAATCATTTTATGCTCTTTATTGTTGATGGTTTTTCTCATATATTATTTAATAAATATATAAGAAAAAAGAGAACATTTAATTTAAATCATCTTGAAATTCCGAAGTTGTTCTAGAAGGGAAAATGGTCAAAGAGTTCACATTGAAGACTTGTCGACCATTTGATTTATCATTTGCTCAGGTCGTTGATTGTACTTGTCTAATAATTAGCCCTACAAAGACAAAACACCACAAGAAGAATGGAGTGATAAGAGTAAACTCTCACTTGCGAATTTTTAAATTGCAATGATATTCCAATTTAATTGCACCGTAATATACCTTTAGGACTATTCAAAATGAGTCACTTTTACTCTCCATTACTTTTTTGGCAAAAATGCTCTCGTTATTAGGTTTTTGGATCAAATATGCTCTCCAACTAGTAAAAGAGTTCAAACATACCTTGTTACTAACTGTTGCTCTGAAACAAAAAAAATAATATCGTCTTTGAGCTATTCAAAATAAGACTCTTCTTTTTGGGGCTCAAACAGTTGATATGCTAATTGACGAATCTCTTTTTATTTCGCCAAACTTTGGGATATTTTATTTAAATAGAAAAAGTTTGACCAAACTTCAAAACTCATAGAATCCCTTTTGAGAAAAAAAGCATTTATTCATAGTAGTTACATTAAATTTCTTGTCCGCTTATTTATGGAAATGACACATGACATCTCCATTGAATTCCCAGTCCTTTTTCCTTATTTATCTTAATTGGGTCTTTGTTACCAAACTTTTAACCTAACCCTTTTGCAAAAAAATAAAAAATAAATCTGGAAACCTAATTTCCAGGAAGTTTACCTGAAGAGGACAATTCAATTTTAAGCACTAGAGGAGTTGAATGACCACAAATTATGCAAACTCTTTAAAGTCATGTAGAAGAATAAACCGCACTGAATTGACTTCATAATTGACTAATTGCTCCGACATCTCTCAGTATATTATACTACAAGATTTTCTACATGTTGCTACGAACGTTAGACTAATGTTACCCATCTTACCTAACTAAATAAGAACAACTTTACTACATCGACAAAAAGAAGACTTACACAACTAATGTCACTCAGAAAATGAAAAAAAAAAATTCACTTCTCGAAATACTTTACATTTTTCACTTTAGCGTCAAAGAATGGAACAAAATAGTATGCAATAGGGAATTTATCAGGACAGTCTGGCAGAGGTTAGAGAAACAAAAAACTTTAATATCCAATAATTTACCAGCAAGTCATAACTCAGCCTACTGGTCTAAGTTTATGTCCAATTTTATTGTACACGTGAATCTTTATGTCCCTTTCTATATTTTCTAGTCTACCTTAAAATACCCAACTTGTCAATATCATGAAAAATCATATAAGCAATTAAAATTGGAGAACAAATTTAATAGTTTTAGACCAGTGTCTTTTGCTACCAATTTTACTTTTGTCTTCTTACTTTCTTAAATGATTCTCCCAACTCGTACACAGAATTCTCACTTTTATGCTATGAAGAAGTATACTGTTGTACTATCTTTACTGACCTTTTTCTCTTTGCTACTACCCTTTGTTCTCTGTTCATCAAAAAATCAGTTGGGAGGGAATGAAACAGACAGAATGTCACTGCTAGCATTCAAGAATATGATCATTGATGACCCTTTCAAGATCATGGACTCCTGGAATGAAGCTATACATTTCTGTGACTGGCCTGGGGTCTCATGTGGTCACCGTCATCGCCGAGTTACAGTTTTAAATCTTACTTCTCTGAAATTGAGGGGTTCTCTGTCACCAAGCATTGGTAATCTGAGCTTTCTTTATATCCTTAAGCTCCAAAATAATAGTTTTTCAGGTGAAATCCCATCAGAGATTGGCTACTTACATAAGTTACACGTTTTACGCCTTGATAATAACTCATTCACTGGTCATATTCCTTCAAACATTTCTGGTTGCTTCAATCTCGTTTCTGTTGGTCTTTCGTATAATATGATGGTAGGCAAAATTCCAGCAGAATTAGGCACATTGTTGAAACTCAAACAACTTTCTCTTGTTTCTAACTATTTTACAGGAGGAATTCCGCCTTCATTTGGTAATCTTTCTTTACTTGATACCTTTTCCGCAAGCAAGAATAATTTGTTAGGGAAAATACCTGATGAATTATGTCAATTGCTCAACTTAAAGTACTTTGTAGTGAATGAGAACAACTTGAGTGGTACCCTGCCTCCTTGTCTTTTCAATCTTTCCTCTATCGTGGCCATAGATGTTGGAACAAACCATTTAGAAGGAAAATTGCCTCCATTGCTTGGTATTACTCTTCCTAGTTTAGAGTTCCTTAGCATTTATAGAAACAATGTAACTGGAAATATTCCGGTAACATTGTCAAATGCTACGAATCTTCAGTCTCTTATTGCTAGTAGAAATGGACTCACAGGAAAAGTACCACCCCTTGGAAATTTGCTGAAAATGCGGAGATTTTTAGTTGCTTTCAATTATCTTGGGAAGGGGGAGGATGATGACCTTAGCTTTCTCACCACATTGGTGAATGCCACCAGCTTGGAGCTTTTGGAGCTCAATACAAATAATTTTGGTGGAGTCTTACCTGCATCTGTTAGTAATCTTTCGACTGAGATTATAGAGCTTTCGCTGTCTTATAATCAGATTTCTGGAGAAATCCCAAGAGGGATATCCAATCTCAAGAAGCTTCAGGCTTTCTTTGTAGCTTACAACAGATTTCACGGTGAAATTCCGTCTGAAATTGGTGATCTGATATATTTGCAAGAGCTGGCTTTACTTGGAAATCAGTTCTCTGGCAAAATTCCAATCTCATTGGGAAATTTAGCTTCTTTAACCAAACTCAATTTAAGAGAAAACAATCTCCAGGGGAGAGTTCCTTCCAGTTTAGGCAAATGCCACAATTTGGAACTGTTGGATCTTGGTTCAAATAACCTTAGTGGGTTCATACCATCAGAAATTCTTGAACTCTCATCCTTGTCGGAGGGCGTGGACCTATCTCAGAACCAATTAACTGGGTTCCTTCCGATGGAAATTGGGAAGTTGAGAAATCTAGGCTACTTAAACCTGTCTGATAACAAGTTGCAGGGCCAGATTCCTACCAGTATAGGTACTTGTGTGAAACTTGAAGCACTAGACTTGAACAACAACAACTTTCAGGGTAGTATTCCTTCAACCATGAATAGTTTGCGAGGCCTGGAACTTTTAGTCCTTTTCTCACAACAATCTGTCAGGTGGAATCCCGGGATTCCTGAAGGACTTTAAATTTCTGCAGATTTTAAATCTGTCTAGCAATACTTTGGAAGGTGCTGTCCCAACAGGAGGCATCTTTAGTAATGCTACTGTGGTTTCCATCATAGGAAATAGAAATCTCTGTGGGGGTGTACCAGAGTTGGACCTTCCGGCTTGCATTGTAGAGGTAAAGAAAGAAAGGAAATCAGGTTTTCCCTTGAAAATAGTAATTCCTGTAGTTAGTGGGCTTATAGGATTGACATTCATAGTTTGTTTTCTTGGCATACGACAGTTTAGTAGATCGAGAAAACCAACACCTACAGATATACCTGAAAACTCAACCTTAAGAGTATCTTATCGGTGTCTACTTAGGGAAACTGATAGATTTTCTGCATCAAATTTGCTTGGAGTGGGTGCTTTTGGGTCTGTATATAAAGGAATTTCTGAACACGATGGTACGTTTTTTGCTGTTAAGGTACTGGACCTTTCACACCATGCAGCTTCCAGGAGTTTTTTAGCTGAATGTGAGGTTCTAAAGAACATTAGACATCGTAATCTTGTAAAGGTTCTAAGTGCATGCTCAGGTATTGATTATGAAGGTAATGAGTTCAAGGCCATAGTTTATGAATACATGGATAAGGGAAGTCTACAGGACTGGTTACATTTCACTACTCAGGAGAAATCTGAGTCACAGGAAGAGCACAAGAAGCTCCGGTTTATTCAAAGATTAAACATTGCCATTGATGTTGCCTGTGCTCTGGATTATCTCCATAATGATTGCCAACCCCCAATAATTCACCGTGATCTGAAGCCAAGCAATATTCTTCTCGATGAGAACATGACTGCACATGTTGGTGATTTTGGTTTGGCAAGATTTGTTCCACCAGCAATTCCAAACTCATCAGCAAATTCAAAAAGCTCTACAGGTGTAGGGGGAACTATTGGTTATACACCTCCAGGTAATAATAAATCAAGGTTTCTGCTGGCTGTCATATGTATGTCTTTTGATAAGAATATCTCTAATTCTGTAGTATTTCTTGTTGACAGAATTAGGTATGGGAAGCGACGCCTCAATCTATGGAGATGTATACAGCTTTGGCATTCTGCTCTTGGAAATGTTTACCGGGAGGAAACCAACTGATGAAATGTTCAAAGACAATTTAAACCTTCATAACTATGCCAATGCTGCTTTGCCAGACAGAGTGATGCATATTGCAGATCCCATTCTTCTCCAGGAAAGAGATGAACTTGGAATGAAATACAAAGTTGATGACAATACAAGCAGTGCTGGTGACATATTTCTGTCATTCTTAGTTAAGGTGATTCAAATCGGAGTTTCCTGCTCCGTTGAATCTCCAAAAGAAAGAAAGCGGATCAGTGATGTCGTTGGAGAACTCAATTCATTAAGGAAGTTGTTCTTGGAGCAAGCATACCCGAAAGAAAAGGTTATAAGCTTCAACCTGCATTGACAGATGATGACAGGCATAGGGTTAGTCCTTCTCATGCTTGGTGACATGAGGTTAATATGCACTGTGAAACAAATTCATGAGTTTAAGGTTTGATTCTGCTCTTTTAATTTGTAGTTATAAAGTTGTACATTCCTTATAAAGATAGCTCTTTGCACATTTCTTAGTTTAGATGCCTTATTTATTAAGATCAGTTTAACGCCTTCCGCTTAAGGTTCTTGAGACCTTTGAAATATGATATATACTCTGGCATCCAACACCACCTTCAGTTGTTCTAATTCATGAAGATTGTTGCCACCTACTTGTCTAAACATCATATCTGAAGCTTTTGAGACGTAAGATCAGTTCAACGCCTTCCACTTAAGGTTCTTGAGACCTTTGAAATATGATACATACTCTGGCATCCAATACCACCTTCAGTTGTTCTAATTCATGAAGATTGCATATTTCTAAATAAGTGGTTATATGCAAACATGTAATAAAACAATATCACCATGTTATCAAACTACAATCTAAAAGGAAAAAAGGGGAAGCTCAGATGTGCAACTATCACCATGTTTAGTCGGATGAGTGCAGAGACCCAAATCACCGCATTGAGCACAGATTTTACCTTACTTTCACAGCTAACCCAAGAATGCACCAGCCGGGAATCGAACCCAGGTCTGTATCGTGGCAGGGTAATATTGTACCACTAGACCACTGGTGCTACTTGTTATTTATTTGCTCGTGTTACCCTACAATCATTTAGATATCAAACAGAACATATATGAGAGTAGTTAGAATGGAATGAACAGGCCCAAATTTCTGAAATTTTGGTATTCAAAATGTCAACAAGTAATCATGTTTTGAAGTTGAGGTCAATTAGACTTGTAGCAGGAAATGAAGTTCAAATTTTGCACATCTAAATTATTCTTCATAAACAACAATATCTTGTAGTTTTATTATGAATTTTTGAAAGTAATAGAGATCACATAAACAATTTTTTTTGTGAGGAGCATTTTTGTTTGTAATATTGATACTATTGGCCACACTATGGCCCAACATTCAGTCTTGGGGAATGCCCAAACCAGTACTGTACTAGACACTTAATTTCGTATTAGTCTAAACTAGAAGGGCAAGGCCCGTGCTTAGCACGGGCCCAACATTGACCTGAAAATAACATCAATTTTAACCCAAAAAATTGACGATGGAGAAAAAAATTGTTGGTACACCAGAACTTTTCCATGTAGATCAAATAGTTGGCGAGGCAAATAAAGCTTTTATATATGTAATAGTTATTGGTAATATTCTAAAAGGCTCGTCTACAAATAGGTATGCGATAGTGCTTCGGTCTTCATATAATCGACATTGTAGATGAGAATCTTGAAGAACACTTGCAAAAAAGGAAATAGAATAAACGACTTGCAATCTTATCTTGGATAAAAATTCAAATATACATATCCAATTTAATTAGATGTAATGTAGCAAGAAATGATCAAACATAGCTTGATGTGTAAATTTTCTGGACATGCTTAGAAGCGAAAACGTCTACTGCCAAAATATTCAAGAATCTTCACCAAATGGAATACAAGTCATATTTGAAGGAAAAAAAGAATGAAGAAAATTGACGCATTTAGATTAATAGATAAACAATCTAACTTCAACGTTTCTCATGGTTTCTATTTCCTCACCAACCATGAAACATAAGAGTCAGAATTCTCGTTCTGCCTTTGCTACAGTGAATCTTCTCAATGAATTTAGCAATTACAGCTTTCATTAAATATGCACATATTCACAGAGAAGAATCCCGAAAGAAATGTATAAAATTTTCAAAAGCAATATTCAAGAATGTGGGACCCTCAGCAGCCCAAATCTCGCTAACCTTCACTATCATACAAGGCTCCAAGATCGAAGTGTCTTGCGTGCCAAACTTGTCCTGAAAGTGCAATGTATTAAAAATGTTGTTATGAAATAAGCTCTGCCATCTTTTCTCCTCAATTGAGTAGATAAATCAAGCCAAAGGTTAATTTAGCAACTAATACCACACTCAATCTATGTTACAGCTCACACTGAAATGATTCACTTTCTCCATTTAAGAATTGATACAGTAATAGAAAACTAATTTCAGCTTCTCATCTTAATTTCTTTAGGGCCTGTTTGGAAGGGCACCCTGGTAATTGGGTTTGGTGTAATTACAATGTATGTCATGTTTGGTTGGACATGTAATTACTTGGTCAACAGGTAATTAATATAATTGGCAGGGGGTAATTACACTCTCCAATTCACATGGAGAGGCTGTGAATTGCTGGTAATTACAAATTTCTTCTTTTTATTTTAATTTTAACTTTTTTGTTTTAATTTTTTTATTTCTATTATTTTAAGTTCATTTTTTTTATTGTTATTCTAAAAATTTCTAAAAGTTTATTTTTTATTTTTTATTATTATATTTCATTTTTTTCTCATTCTCAACCTTACTTCACGTGATTCTATGCAATTTTTTCGTATTATCTATTTCTTTATTCCATGCTTATTTTCTCATTAGCATAATTTTATTAGTATTCTATTTTTTAAATTAAAATAGAATTTATTGTTAAGTAATGTTATAGAATTACGTTTTTTTTTTAAAAATAAATAAATTATATTTATGTATGCTATGTTGAAATTTGCGATAGGAGTATTATGTTAAATTTTTTGTTTTGAATTTTATAATTTTATGTTATATTTTCAATTTCATTTGTTTTAGTAATATTGAATTCACATTGCCAGAGGCGGATCTAAGATTTGGAGGTCGTGGGTGCCACTTGAACGATGTGGGTTACAATTCGGTTTATTAATCTTTTTTTATTTTTATAAACAAATCGATCAAATATGCATGTTATATTTTTTTTTAGATATTTTGAGATTAGAGATAACTAAACAATTCAATTTTTATTTACTTTTTGGAATTAGATGTCTTATTCGCTGAAACTTTGAGGAAAAAAAAGATTTTTCACATTAAAATTTGAGCTTGTATAAACCATCTAATAGTATGAACTTAATATATTCATATTTCATTGACTTTATGTGTTGTTGGAGATATGTAGTAGGGAAAAAATAAAAAATATAGTTTCGGCCTAGTCATCTTACTTAGCAAGAACGTCAGTGAAGATCAAAAGAACCTTTAAATTAAAAAAAAAATCTAATAATAATATTCATCATTTTTAAAACTTATATTTTTTAAAAACTAACTATTTAAATATATTCTTAATAATATTTATTTGACATTCATAATTCAGTAGTCATTAATTGATAAAGAATAAACACGTAACACTTATATCAAGAGATTAATAATTAGTGAAAGAGAAAGTAAAAAAATAAATAAAAATTAATTGTGAAAAGGAGTCAATTTGAATTAATAAAGAATAGTAAATAAATAATAATGAATGGAGAAAAAATAAATAATGCCCTTTACACATTAATGAAAAAGACAAAAAAAAAAAAAAAGGAAAAAAGGAGCAAACAAAAATAATAGGTGCTTGTAGCGAGGATTGAACCCTCATTGCCTGTGTGGCAGGCGGCCTCCTTCACCAATTGAACTGTTCAGCATTTCAATCTTTGGATGGCAAAGTTAATATATATTTAATTATTATATATATATATATATATACACACAACGTTTTTTCGAGATCATTGGGTGCCATGGCACCCCCACCTTTCCACGTAGATCCGCCCCTGCACATTGCAAGTCATTTTTTAATTAGACTTTATAGATTATCTTTTTGTCAAACATTTTAATAATTTATGACATTTTATTTATATATTAATCTTTTTATCAAACATGCATTTCATGATGTTCGTAGAAACTTCATACTTTTAGTTTTTATGATCAGTTCAATTTAAATATATTAATTTGAAAAAATATAAATCAATTAATATTCATAATATTAGTTAATAAATATTTTTATTAATTAATATATTTTCTAAAAATAATATATATCTTAAATATTTAATTTAATTACATTTATAAAGTTTCTTATCTAGTATAAATTTTAAATAATTAATTTTTATTTTTAAAATTTAATATAATTTAATTATTGCAATTGTGCATCCAAACAGAACATGTGTAATTACATTGTGGCATCCAAACAGGACATGTGTAATTACAATGAAATTACACTGAGACAAACAAACAGGTCAGAGTAATCACTAGACTGTGTAATTACTAGGCTGATAATTACTACCCTAGTAATTACACCAATTCCAATTTCCAGGTGGCTTTCCAAACAGGCCCTTAGTAAAGAAAACAAACACTAAAAGAGTTCACAAATCATAGTTATAAGGATTTTTCCAATTCCTTGCATGATAATTCTACTACTACTGTTCATATTTTTCATTTCTATTTGTCGTTATGAAAATAATTGGTTATTAAAATGATCAAAGGTCAATGGGTGAGAGAAATTAGGAGCTATAATACCTTACGACCGCTACAAACAAATAAAAAACAATTGACTTTTTCATTCTGAAATTTTACCCAACAGATGAAATTTAAAATGAAATCAACCGAAAAAAGGGAATTTGTTTATTACAAACACACAACAATGAAGGATAACTCACACAGAAACACGGAATATAGTCTAACATCAATACACCTCAAAGTCACTCTTCTGAGCATTGAGAACTTCAATAGCTTCCACATCAAACGAATGATCAATACCACAACCAGTATGAAATAACTTAATTTCATACCATTCGCGAAGTTGAATCATCACCCCCATATACCATGCCTTTTTCCTCTCTAATGCCTCATCAGTCATCACAAAATCACTTTCAGACTTCTTTTTTTGTACTTGTGAATCAGAACAATGTCATTCCGAATCAATTAACGGAAAGAGGAAAATTCTTTCAAGAGTGTATGTAGTCATTTATGTAAATATATAGTGAAGTTAGTTTAATAACAGTGAATATTTACTTAAATAAAAGTCGATTCAACAAACTTAACCAAAGTGGCATATCCACTTCGTTTTGAATTTTGAGCGTTGAGGTGACAAAAAAAGATGGAAAACCTGCATATCATCTTTGTTACTCCCACCTTCCTAGTTCCTAATAATTGGTCCTTCATTGTAACACATCACTATTTGAAAGAACTAGAATTAGAATAATAACCTAAATTTGATTTAATGAATTTAATGAATAGATTCTAAAGAAACTATTTTTGGAAAGATCAAATTTGGAAATTTTGGCAAGTTATGCTAAGTATGAGTTTTGGGCCAACTTCAAAAAACCATAACTCTTATTACAAAATAAGTTAGGTGGGATACAAGGTATCAAATGAAAGGTCTTGGAATTATCTTTCCAACGCCGCTGAGTTTGCTAATTTTTGAGCTCGTATGAGGGAGATATGCCCATTTGAAGTCGGACTGTCCATTTAAGGAAAGTTACCCGGATTTAAGAGGGGTATTTTGGTTTTTTCCTTACTCTATCAGATTTAATTCATTTTTAGTAATTTATTAGGGTTCTAAATTTAATTGGTTCAATTTACGCAATTACAATTCACGCTAGGGTTTTTAGAAAAGAGTTCGAGAGGAGAAGAGAGGAGAAAGGTCAAGATTTCGTCGAGTTCTTGAGATTTGGTTGCGGATTTCAGCAAGGGTTTAATCCCTAAGATGTATGTGAGACTTCCATAGCGTTGGGTTCGTTCACTCACGTGCCAATCATGTTTATTTCAGCGAAATTTGTTCTAGAAAGTTGAAAGTTTGATGATCTTGAATTGTGTTCTTGAAATTGGTTTTCGTTCTTGAGTTAGGATGGGATTAATGAGTTTCTTGAGATAATCGTATCAATTTTTAGATTTGTTTTGAGTAGATTCTTGTGTACATGTTTTGGGTATATGAATCTAAAGAGAAATTGAGAAAAAGAATCAAATTTAACCGAATCAAGATCATAAAATGAGTTGAAAAATTCGTCGGAACCACCTGGGAGGGGTTGGCACAGCGCACCACAGATGCGCCAGAGGGGCTGGGGCGGCGCACCAGTAGTGCGCCAGAATTGAGTCCCAAAACTTCGGGGATGACGCCCCGCGCCAGCAATGTGCCCAGGACGTTTGCTCCCACCCGTTTTTCGTCGTTTAGCCAGTTAAAGTTCTCTTAAAGTGTCCTATCACTTCCCATCAATTCTAACTACTATAAACGACTTCTAAACGTCTAGAAATCATCAATAATCATAACCTTGAATCCATAAATTCAAATTCAAGGAAAGTTAAGAGCCAAGTCTAGAGAGTTTTTAGAATCTTTTCAAAAGTCTTTTACAAATGTTTTAAACTTGTTTTAAAGACTTGAGCATTGAGTTGAGTAAGAGTAAGAGTGAAGTTCATTTCTTCAAAAGATTATATGGGAATTAAGTATTCCCAAAGAGTAAATGTTTTCACATTTAAACAAGAGAGGAAACATCAATTTCCAAGAGAGCTTTTGAGTAATAATCTCAAACCACAGAAAGGGTTATGTTTTTAAACATATGAGCTAGTTACATTTTGGGTGTAGTATTGAGCATCGATTTGGGGACGAGTTTGAGTTTAGATAATTCAAAGTCACCATAAACCGTGTAGCCAACATGGGTAGAAAATGATAATACTTTTTAGATGATTTTTTAATGCTTTTAGCATAGACTAGTGGATCCACTTAGTGAGTAGGTTCTATACCTCGGCAAAGTATAGGACGACCCTGGCAGCGTGCAACAAGAAGTTGTATCATCACATAGCTCATAGTGATGGTTGTCGGTTAGAGAATCTCCCACATAGTAACTTGTATTTTTTCATATACAAAATTAAGTTACTATTGTGCTTTCTAAATACACTGAGTTGTTATTTACATGTTTTAAAGCTTTTCTTTATACTGCATTCTTATTACTGCTTTATATTGAAATAAGTTGAGTTGAGTTGAGACAAAGTAGGTTTCTTTAGTTCCATTCAAGCTTATGTATTGTTTTAGAATTCCCCTCGCATGCTTATATATTCAATGTACTGATGCCATTTGGCATGCATCATTTTATGATGTAGATATTGGTAATCAAGATTAGAATCCAGCGTTACGTTGATCCAATTGAGCTTTAGAGTTGTTGGTGAGCCTCCTTGCTTTCGGAGGATCCCCTTTTAGTTGCTTTATTATTCTAGTTTATTAGGATGTCGTGGGTCTTGTCCTGACGTCCATCTAAGTTATTATAGGCTTCATAGACAGTTAGTTATTAGTTCATTAGTCTTGTTATTTCAGTTGTGTTGATTATAAGACTTGATTTGCCTTGTTGGCTAGTTGAATGTTTTCTTTTATAACATTCTAGTTTATTTCATGAACTTATCTTTGTTGAGTAAAGTCTTCTGCTGAGTAGTAAGCCAGACCAAGGGTTTGCTTGGGGCCAGCAATGGTTCTCGAGTGCCAATCCCGCCTAGGGTGTAGGCTCAGGGCGTGACAAACTTGGTATGAGAGCCCAGAGTTCAAGAGTCCTAGAGAGTCTATGAAGTCGTGTCTATAGAGTCCTAGTTATCGGTGTGAAGTGAGCCACATCTATAATTAGGAGGCTGCAACATTTAGGAACTATCTCACTTCTTTCATACTCATTTCGTGCGATAGAGTTTATCTCTATAAAAGTTACTTTCTAACTTGTGCTTGTGTGTATCTTTCAGATCATGCCTCCACGAAGAGCTGTCTGAGGTCGTCCTTCTAGGAGGAATGTCGAGGAACAAGGGGTACCTAATGCACAAAGTGCGACCCCAAAGAGAGGTCACCAATGCTGAGTTCCGTAAAGCTATCCGGATGTTAAGTCAAGCAGTGACCAATCAAGTTAGGTAGAGAGAGAATCAACAAGAAGTGGCTGATACTTCAAGGATCCGTGAGTTCTTAAGGATGAATCCTCCAAGCTTCACTGGTTCAAGCATCACTGAGGATCCGAAAAACTTTGTAGAGGAATTGCAGAAAGTGTTTAAGGTTATGCATGTTGTTGATGCTGATAGAGTGAAACTAGTTCCATATCAACTGAAGAGTGTTGCTAGAATCTGGTTTGACCAATGGAAGAAGGCTAGAGTTGAGGGTGCACCGATTGTGAGCTGGGCTGTGTTCGAAAGTGTCTTCATGAGGAGTTTCTTTCCCCGTGAGCTAAGAGAGGCAAAGGTAAGAAAATTTATCACTTTTAAGCAGGAATCGATAAGTGTTCATGAGTAAAGTCTGAAGTTCACCCAACTTTCTCGCTATGCTCCGGAAATGGTTGCTGACATGAAGTGTAGGATGAGTTTGTTCGTTACTGGGTTGTCTCGTCTGTCAAGTAAGGAAGGCGAGGAAGCTATGCTGATAGGCGATATGGACATAACAAGGCTGATGATCCATGTGTAACAGGTTGAGGAGGACAAACTAAGGGATACAGAAGAGTTTAGAAACAAGAAGGCTAAGACATAAGAAAATGAGTCCGGGCAGCAAAAGAGTAATGCGAACCGGTCTTCTTTCCAACATAAGCAAAAGGGACTTGCTCCATCATCTGCTAGTGCACCTGCACCAAGGAACATAGGTCAGTTCAACAATCAGAATTCACAAAATTTTAGAGTTAGACCTGCGTAGTCTTAAGGTAGTGTGGCACAAAGAGGTAATGGGACTCATGCATGTGCTAAGTGTGGTAGGACCCACTCAGGAGTGTGTCGTGATGGCTCCACTGGTTGTTTCAAGTGTGGTCAGAATAGTCATTTTATGAAAGAGTGCCATAAGAACAAGCAAGGTAATGGTAATGGGGGCAATAAAACCCAATCTTCTTCAGTTGCTCCACCAGACAAGGCTGCATCTAGAGGAGCTACTTCAGGGGCAGGTGGAGGAGCGAACCGTCTGTATGCTAATACTAGTCGCCAACAACAAGAGGATTCGTCAAATGTTGTCACTAGTATGATCAAAGTCTTTAATTTTGATGTTTATGCTTTACTAGATCCAGGAGCAAGTCTATCTTTTGTGACTCTATATGTTGCGATGAATTTTGATGTTTTTCTGAGAAACTTCTTAAGCCCTTCAGTGTTTCCACACTTATTGGTGAGTTTATTCTAGCTGAGAGAGTCTATCGTGATTGTACCATGTCCGTCAATCACAAGAGCACCATGGCTGATTTAGTTGAGTTACACATGGTAGATTTTGATGTCATTCATTCTTGGTATGGACTGGCTTCATGCCTATTATGCCTCAGTCGATTGTAGAACTTGAGTTGTTAACTTCCAGTTTCCTAATGAGCCAGTTATAGAGTGGATGAGTAGTTCAGCAGTGCCTAAGTGTCATTTCATTTCGTACCTTAAGGCCAGAAAGTTAGTTTCCAAGGGGTGTAGCTATCACTTAGTCCGAGTTAATGACTCTAGTGTTGAGACACCACATATTTAGTCAGTTTCAGTTGTTAGTGAGTTTCCAGCAGTCTTTCCAGATGATCTTCCCGGAGTCTCTCCTGAGAGAGAAATAGATTTTGGTATAGATATTCTTCCCGATACTCATCTTATATCTATTCCTCCATATAGAATGGCATCAGCAGAGTTGAAAGAGTAGTTGAAATATATCCTTGAGAAAGGTTTTATTTGACCAAGTGTCTTACCTTGGGGGGCTCCGGTCTTATTTGTGAGAAAGAAAGATGGTTCTCTTAGAATGTGTATAGATTACCGTCAGTTGAACAAGGTTACTATCAAGAAAAAGTATCATCTTCCAAGAATTGAAGATCTTTTCAATCAACTTCAAGGTGCCACTTATTTTTCTAAGATAGACCTCAGATCTGGCTATCATTAGTTGAGAGTAAGAGAAAGTGATATCCCTAAGGCAACTTTTAGGACCCGTTACGGTCATTATGAGTTTTTGGTCATGTCGTTTGGTTTGACTAATGCCCCTGCAACATTCATAAACCTTATGAACAGAGTATTCAAGCCTTATTTAGATATGGTTGTTATCGTATTCATTGATGACATTCTAATCTATTTGAGGAATAAAGAGGATCATGCTAGTCATCTCAAAGTAGTTCTTCAAACTCTCAAGGATAGAGAGTTGTATGCTAAATTTTCTAAGTGTGAATTTTGGCTTGAGTTTGTGGCATTCTTAGGCCATAATGTTTCCGGTGATGGAATTCGAGTTGACACTTAAAAGATAGAGGCAGTGCAGAACTGGCCTAGACCCACGTCTCTAACCGACATTAGGAGTTTCTTGGGATTAGTGGGCTATTATAGAATGTTCGTCGAGGGGTTCTCATCTATTTCATCTCATTTGACTAAGTTGACTCAGAAAATAGTTAAGTTTCAATGGTCTGAAGCTTGTAAGAAAAGTTTTCAGGAATTGAAAAAATGGTTGACTACTGCCCCCAGTATTGACCTTACCAGAAGGTACGCAAGGTTTTGTGGTATATTGTGATGCGTCCAGAGTCGGTTTGGGTTGTGTGTTAATACATAATGGCAAGGTCATAACTTATGCCTCCAGACAACTTAAGGTTCACGAGAGGAATTACCCAACCCGTGATCTAGAGTTGGCTGTTGTAGTATTTGCTTTGAAAATATGCCGACATTATCTTTATGGTGTTCATGTCGATGTGTTCACCGATCACAAGAGCATTCAGTATATGTTTAGTCAGAAAGAGCTTAATCTCAGACAGAGGAGGTGGTTTGAGTTACTCAAGAATTATGACATGAGTATTCTCTATCACCCAGGTAAGGCTAATGTTGTTGTTGATGCCTTGAGAAGATTGTCTATGGGTAGTACTGCCTATGTTGAGTAAGACAAGAAAGAGTTAGCAAAAGATGTGCATAGACTTGCACGATTAGGAGTTCGTTTAATTGATTTCAATGAATGATGAGTAGTGGTGATGAATAGGGCTGAATCATAATTAGTGTCCGAAGTTAAAGAGAAACGAGAGCAAGATCCTATTTTTCTTGAATTGAAGGCAAATGTTCATAAGCAAAAAGTGATGGTTTTCGAACAAGGGGGAGATGGTGTATTGAGGTATCAAGGTAGATTGTGTGTACCAAAGGTGGATGAACTCCAAGAGAGGATCATGGAGAAAGCTCATAGCTCTAGATATTCTATCCATCCGGGTTCCACAAAGATGTGTCGTGACTTGAGAGAGGTTTATTGGTGGAGTAGTATGAAAAAGGGCATTGCAGAGTTCGTTGCTAAGTGTCTGAATTGCCAACAAGTCAAGGTAGAGCACCAGAGGCCCGGTGGTATGGCTCAGAATATAGAACTTTCGGAATGGAAGTGGGAGATGATCAATATGAACTTTATTACAGGTTTACCACGGTCTCGCAGACAACATCATTCGATTTTGGTGATTGTAGATCGAATGACTAAATCAACCCACTTTTTGTTGGTAAAAACTACCGATTCAGCATAGGATTATGCTAAGTTATAGATTCAAGAGGTAGTCAGACTTCATGGAGTTCTGGTGTTCATTAATTCAGATAGGGGTGCACAATTTACTGTGCAATTTTGGAAGTCATTCCAGAAAGGTTTGGGTTCAAAGGTGAACTTGAGTACTGCTTTTCATCCTCATATTGATGGTCAAGTAGAGTACACTATATACACTTTATAAGATATATTGATGGCTTGTGTGATTGATTTCAAAGGTAATTGGGATGATCACCTACCTCTCATAGATTTTTCTTATAACAATAGTTATCACTCGAGCATCCAAATGGCTCCGTATGAGGCTCTTTATGGGATAAGATGCGGATCTCCTATCGGGTGGTTTGAGGTTGGTGAAGCTGGGTTGATAGGACCGGATTTAGTTCATCAAGCTATGGAGAAAGTGAAGGTCATTCAAGAGAGATTAAAAATAACGCAGAGTCGTCAGAAATCCTACACTAATGTTAGGAGAAGAGACCTAGAGTTTGAAGTAGATGATTGGATATACTTGAAGGTTTCACCCATGAAGGGTGTTATGAGATTTGGTAAGAAGGGGAAACTTAGTCCCCGATATATTGGTCCTTACAGGATATCCAAGAGGATTGGTAATTTAACTTATGAGTTGGAGCTACCGCAAGAGTTAGCAGCAGTTCATCCAATGTTTCACATTTCCATGTTGAAGAAGTGCATTGGCGATCTTTCACTTATCATACCTATCGAAGATATTAGTATTGAAGATAGCTTATCTTATGAGGAGATTCTCGTTCAGATTCTAGGGTAGCATCAGTCAAGGTTCTGTGGATGAATCAATATGTTGATGAAGCTATTTGGGAAGCTGAGGAGTATATGAAGAAGAGATACCCACTTCTCTTCGATTCCGAAGAAATTCCAAATTAAGGTACTAATCCTTTTCTTGGCATTTTTTTAAGTAGATATGTTGTATTTATATTTTTCTTGTTAGGTGTTTGAGCTTCATGTTAAATGTTACACCCTTAGTCTACTTAGAGTAATCTCATTCGAGGACGAATATTCCCAAGGGAGAGATATTGTAACACCTTGCTATTTGAAAGAACTAGAATTAGAAAGAAACTATTTTTGGAAAGATCAAATTTGGAAATTTTGGCAAGTTATGCTAAGTATGAGTTTTGGGTCAACTTTAAACAATCAAAACTCTTAGTACAAAATTAGTTAGGTGGGCTACCAGGTATCAAATGAAAGGTCTTGGAATTATCTTTCCAACACCACCGAGTTTGCTAATTTTTGAGCTCGTATGAGGGAGATATGCTCGTTTAAAGTTGAACTATCTATTTAAGAAAAGTTACCCGAATTTAAGAGGGGTATTTTAGTCTTTTCCTTATCCTATCAGATTTAATTAATTTTTAGTAAGGGGTCTAAACTGAATTGGTTCAGTTTACGCAATTACAATTCATGCTAGGGTTTTTAGAAAAGAGTTCAAGAGGAGAAAAGAGGAGAAAGGTCAAGATTTCATCAAGTTCTTGAGATTTGGTTGCGGATTTCGCCAAGGGTTTAATCTCTAAGAGGTATGTGAGACTTTCATAGCATTGGGTTCATTCACCCACGTGTTATTCATGTTTATTTAAGCGAAATTCGTTCTAGAAATTTGAAAGTTTGATGATCTTGAATTGTGCTCTTGAAATTGGCTTTCGTTCTTGAGTTAGGATGGGATTGATGAGTTTCTTGAGGTAATCGTATCGATTTTTAGAGTTGTTTTGAGTAGATTTATGTGTACTTGTTTTTGGTATCTGAATCTAAAGAGAAATTGAGAAAAAGAATCGAATTTAATCGAATTAAGATAAAAAAATGAGTTGAAAAATTTGTCGGAACCACTTGAGGAGGGGCTGGGGCGGCGCGCCAGATTTGAGTCCTAGAACTTTGGGCCTAGCGTCCCGCGCCAGCAATGCGCCCGGGACGTCTGCCCCAACCCGTTTTTCATCGTTTAGCCCATCTAAGTTCTCTTAAAGTGTCCTCTAACTTCCCATCGATTCTAACTACTCTAAACGACTAGAAATTATCCATAAACATGAATCATAACCTTGAATCCATAAATTCAAATTCAAGGAAATTTAAGAGCCAAGTCTAGAGAGTTCTTAGAGTCTTTTCAAAAGTCTTTTACAAATGTTTTAAACTTGTTTTAAAGACTTGAGCATTGAGTTGAGTAAGAGTAAGAGTGAAGTTCATTTCTTCAAAAGATTATATGGGAACTAAGTATTCCCAAAGAGTAAATGTTTTCACATTTAAACAAGAGAGGAAACATTGCTTTCCAAGAGAGCTTTTGAGCTAGTTTTTGAGTAATAATCTCAAACCACAGAAAGAGTTGTGTTTTTAAACATATGAGCTAGTTACATTTTGGGTGTAGTACTGAGCACCGAATTGGGGACGAGTTTGAGTTCAGTTAATTCAAAGTCTCCATAAACCGTGTAGCCAACATAGGTAGAAAAAGGTTATACATTTTAGATGATTCCTTAATGCTTTTAGCATAGACTAGTGGATCCACTTAGTGAGTAGATTCTATACCTCAACAAAGTATAGGACGGCCCTGGCAGCGTGCGACAATACAATGTATCATCACATAACTCATAGTGATGGTTATTGGTTAGGGAATCTCCCATAGAGATACTTGTATTTTCATATACAAAATTATACTATTATGCTTTCTGAATACACTGAGTTGTTATTTACATGTTTTAAAGATTTTCTTTATACTGTATTCTTATTACTACTTTATATTGAAATAAGTTGAGTTGAGTTGAGTTGAGACAAGGTAAGTTTCTTCAGTTCCATTTTCAAGCTTATGTCTTGTTTTAGAATTCCCCTCACATGCTCGTACATTCAATGTACTGAAGTCATTTGGCTTGCATTGTTTTATGATGCAGATACAGGTAATCAAGATCACCATCCAACGTTTCGTTGATCCAGTTGAGCTTCAGAGTTGTTGGTGATCTTCCTTGCTTTCGGAGGATCCCTTTTTAGTTGCTTTATTATTATTATTATTATTATTATTATTATTATAGTTTATTAGGATGTCGTGGGTCTTGTCCCGACGTCCATCTAAGTTATTAGAGGCTTCATAGACTGTTAGTTATTAGTTCATTAGTCTTCGTATTTCAGTTGTGTTGATTATAAGACTTGATTTGCCTTATTGGCTAGTTGAATGTTTTCTTTTATAACATTCTAGTTTATTGAGCTTATCTTTGTTGAGTAAAGTCTTCCGCCGAGTAGTAAGCCAGGTCAATGGTTCGCTTGGGGCCAACAATGGTTCTCGAGTGCCAGTTCCGCCCAGGGTGTAGGCTTGAAGCGTGACATTCATACCAAGTGAAGTTGTAGATATTGAGAATCCAAAAAGACTATTATTTTCCAGCAACATCAAAATAAGGAAGATACTTCATGCAATTAGACAGTATTCAAACATCCAGGACTGTAAGGGTAGAAGTGGAGTTAGGGGATAACAAATTTTTGAAAGTTGCGACATAATTCACATAAACCTATTTTTCTCTCATTGTTTGCTATTTATCAACCTAAATTTTAAATGTAGCCACTTAATCCGATGTTGATCTCGAGCACCAAGAAATATTGTCCATTCACAACAATCTCAATAAGAATACTACAATGCTGACGTTTACAAATTTCATTCACAAATTTTCAATCTAATATAGATGAAAAAGAACTTTAGAGCAAAAATAAAATGCGAGAATGAACCTACAATTGTATGTGTTAAATACATATATGATCAGCAAAATTCAACAATAACACGTGACTGACACGGAAAACTACAACACTATCTGATGCATTATTAGCTAATAAAGTTATGGATATTTTGATGGAAAAAAATAAAATCATATTTTCAACTAAATGATAAAAAATGACAATCGTAAGAGTGACAATTCTAGTGAGATTTACTGGAGAAATACATAGGAAATTAATCTAATAGAGAATGAGACATTGATTACTTATCTACCAGTAGACAAAAAGGAATAGAAAGATTATTAATTAATTAGTATATATTCTTTCGTAATTAACATATGAATAAGAGGATGTCATTTGAGGCAGATTCAAAAGGTCAATAACTATAAAACTATAAAAAAAATGAGGGAACAAAACTTATTCCGACCAAACTTAACTGCATAATAATGCTTGTCTTCCAAGAATAGATGCATGTCTACTTGTAAGATACATAAATCTATTCGGGAATCATGTGCATTGGAAAAATTAAAGGATCACTAAACGACTCACATTTTACAGCTTTTTTATTGGCGTCGGTGATTCAACTGACAGCCCGACGCTTGAAGATTTAGATTCAATAAATGATGGTTTCATCTCCACCTTGCTTGTGTTGAGTGACATCAGCGTTTTAGCGTTCCTCACATTAATGCTACGCTGAAAAACCTGTTCTAATTTTGTGTAGGATAGAACTGTTATAATTTTTTTAGTGACGCTAGAGCTTATCCAGGAAGACTTCCTCAGATGAATGTGGAATAGTCTATTTGACAATATCTGTTAGACATGGTCAATACGTAGGAGTTGGTGCTGAAAACAAAAGTAGACATTTGTAAAATTTAAAATATCTGATGAGAAAAAGCTAATGTGAAATAAGGAAATATAATTAGTCTGTACATAGATAAAAATTTAAATTTTAGGCAACTAATAGTTTGTAGGGGCAGTGCACCAATTTCTGCAACATAATCAGAAGTCATATGAAAAATACTGTAAAAAATTGTGATAGATAGCTTGATCGACGATAACAGGGGTTTCTCAAGCTTGTCGGTTAGTTTGACATGTTCAACTATAATTTCTTTGTTAAGTATCCAATAAAATCTATGTGTTAATCTTTTGATTGAAGTTGGTGAAACTTTTACTTTTACAGCTAGGATCAGATATGTCTTAAAGAGTGTAAGCTTATTTGCATAACGCCTAATATCATCCCCATACAAAACTACCTAATTTGTTGCTCATGTAAAGTTTAATAGCTTTTTGAGCTATAGGCAAGTAATATAATTATGTGAAGAAAAATTAGATGATATTACTATAGGTAAAAATACCTCTTCGTCTTCCAAAATCAAAATATGAAATCTCATTTTCTTCTCCAGACTTTCTCGCTCTCGACTCATGTCCACAATTTGGACTCTGCAAATCCAATCAAGAGTGTTAATCGTTATTCGGTCGATATTAAATCTTAGTAACATGCGTCCACCAAGATATCTTGACAATAATATGGGCAGGAAGAGTTAAAGAACCACACCAATTAGAGTTCTCTTCAATTTGTGACATCTAATTAAACTAAGATGCACATTCTTTTGTTAATGTCCAAGTTCTTACAATGTTTTTACTTCTTACGCAATCAAAAACAAAGTGTTGTATATATTTTCTAAACATACATCAAATCCTTTTGTCAATGTCTAAGGTCTCGATCGATAATGGCAATGTATGCATACAACACAATTATACTTGAATAGTTACTGCAAGAAGGAAAAAAGGGCATGTGTTCATAGACAAAGTTAGAGTGAATTGACTATGCAAAGTGTATTAAGCATTTTTGTGGGGAAAATTGATATACCATGAGTTTACGGTATTTCTAATACGTTTCACTTACTAGTTGTGTGTGTCTAAGGCCTTTTTATATTGGTTTTGATGTGTTTTTACCATGTTTTGCAGGAAAGACGTTCAGGTGCGGATGTGTAGAGACAGCTGAAGCAATTGCAGAAAAGGGACATCCACGGAGGTGATCTACGGACCGTAGATCCATCCACGGTCCGTAGGTTATGACCGTAGATCAGCAGGCATGATAGTGAGGATAAATCAGGGAAATCTGACCAAGTGTGGAACCACGACGCCCATTGACGGTCCGTAGACTGATCTAC
>NW_006239145.1:79828-100133 GCF_000226075.1 Solanum tuberosum | reverse complement strand
TAAATAGGGCATTTAAACCTCGTTTTTGGGGGTTAGACATTATTATTCTAGTTTTACTTTGTGACTTGGGAGATTAATTGGAAAACCTAACAATTATTGATTTCCTAAGTTTGTTTTGAAGATTTTGGCTTTGCAATTCAAGTTAAATTTCCGGGTTTGTTATTATCTTTACGTAAGTTCATGATTTCTCCCTCTACAATTATGAATTGTGTTCTTGCCAATATGAGTAACTAAATTCACAACTAGGGTTGTGGGAACCATGATCGATTAACAAAGTATGAATAGTAAATAAGTAATTCTTGAATAGTGTTTTGCATGCATTGATAATTCTTTCGTTTAGAAGTCTTTTTAACGGTGGCCAACGTTAGAACTCGCCTTGTTACTACTTGCCGGACCAAGGAGGTAATTAACAAGAAAAGAATTATCAACATAGATTTAGTGTGATACTATCTAATAGGCTAGTGTCGATTGGTGCGAAGTAATAACTAAGCCAAACATCGATTATGATGTCTAATATGAGGTAAAGGTAAGGGTTAGTAAATTATACACACGTAGCCGGACCAAGGTGCGGGGTGAAATTCTCTAGATGCCGGACCAAGGATTTAGAGATACCTAACTTATCACTTTGCATGTAATATACTAGAAAAGGATTGCTATTGCTAGGATTACTGCGTTATGAGATTATGGGGAACACGTGTACCCTAGTTATTTCTCCTAACTTGATAACAACCAAAGTTGAATTTAATTATTGATTACAATATTAAGTCTTACTATTTGTTTTACACAAGCACAACCCCCCTTTTTTATTACCTGTTTCTGGAAATAATTTGACTAATTGAATATAATTGTTGGTTAAAAGTAAAGTCTAAACCATTTTCCTCGTGGGATCGATCCCAACCTACAAGTTGGGTTCTTTACTTGATAACGATCGCTTATGCTTCTGAAAGGAGGTGTAATTTGAGCGTATCAAAAATCATAACGTATTTACTTGAAATTGAAAAGGATGGCATCTCAAAAGGAGGAAAAGGTGACGGACAAATAGTGAAGAGAAATTCTTAATCAATACATGCAACATAATTGTAACCCACATACCAATATGGAGCTGGATTGCAAAAAGTTTTACCCACAAAAAGGTGATTAACAACAAAAGAGGCACAATAAGTTGCGAAAGATTTCACCAACAAATAAGAAAAAAGAAAGGACAAACTTTTAAACAGAGAAGATCAAAATTTCCCAAGTGCAATAAACATAAATTTTGATTAGAAATTTCTATTGAAAGGGAAAAAGTTAATGTAGGCATACTATCAAACACTCTCGATACAGTAGAGGCAAAGGAAAATATTGACATGTAACTCAAACTAAGAAATAAAAAGGAGAAAAGAAGAATTTAATTTGAGCAATGATGAAACCTATAAAACCAAAGCGCACTCAGAACTTTGAACACACGATTGATTGAAAAATGAGCAGAAGCTGAGAACTTGGTTAAAAGTTCTCGAATATCCACATGCAAGTATTATACATTCAAATTAAAAATTTATTGCATCTATATTTGTCAGATACAAATTACAAAATATGTCTTTGTTATTCTTTAAAATTGAACCAATTTATTGCATCAATTTATTTCTTATTTCTATATTTATACATTCAGATTAGTAGGGGAAAAAAGGAAGAAGGGAGAAGAACTTACCATAAAAACAAAAATCTAGCCACAATAAAAACATAAAAACTATGAAAGTAACAACAGGAAAAAGGGGAAAAAGAGATCGGAAAAGAAGGGGGAAAATCCACCAGTTTCACATAGATGGAGCTGCAAGAGGCTGAGATGCAGATTCTTGAGAGTTGAGAGAAGAGCTTGTTGAGAAAGGGTTTAGATGATATTGTGAGAAATGAAATTACTCTTCTGCTTGTTGCTTTGATGGAATGGGAATAGAAAAGCAGTGGAAGTTCTACAGTCATTTGGAGAGACACGTACATTACAATAAAGTAAATTTATGATGATTGAATTACCCTTGTTTGTCCCACTATATCTCCAGCATAAAGTACAAGTTTTATTAGTCGTGTTCGTCCTTTTGATTATTCGCTTATAAACAAGAGAATATCTGTCCCTAACAAAAAAAGAATAAGAAGATCAAAGCGCATTGAGCTGACTTCATAATTGACCAATTTTTCTGACATCATTGAATATTTTCGAGTAAATTTTCACACCATATGTTGAACTAACGTTCCACAACAAGAACTTTATTATGTCTATACAAAAAAAAGAAAGACTTACACAACTGATATCGTCACAAAATAAAAGGTTTGACTTCTCGAAATACTTTATATTTTCACTTTAGCCGTTCAGTGCATGCTTGATGCTTTAGAAAATTGTAAGTTGTTTATATCATAATAACTCCTTTTATTTAATAAAAATGGTCAATGACCATACTTTTTTTTAAATTAGAAAAAGAGATACTACATAATAAAAATGAGAAGATAAGAAATAATTTTAATTGTCTCGGAGTATATCTCATAGAATCGAACAATAATAGGGAATGTTGGTGTAATATGTTGAAGATGAAGGAAGTTAATGATTGGAACATGTCAAAGAAATAGGTTTAAGGAAGCAGACTAACGTGTTTACTGCTGTAGAGTTAAAGTCACACTAAGACTAGACTACTAAATCCTAACTTATGTATGACTAAGCTGATGTATTGTGTATGGGGCTAAAGTCAACTAGGATAAGGTGTTTTAGTTATAGTAGTAATATTATTCATGTAAATAATATATTTGTATTGTAGTAGGACTCCTAGTGTAGCTAGTGTAGGGCTTTTCTCCTATATTAGGAGCATGTACTCAACAATTTTAATTATCAACACAATCCTTGATTTCTCTATGCTTTACGTAAGAATTCTACATGGTATCAGAGCATTAAAATATTTTGCTCTTTAACGTGTTAGATCCAAAAAGTAGAATAACCACAATATCAAATTGCAATAGCCTCTTCTACCAACACCCTATCAACCTCCTCACTTCACCATCTTATTGCGTCTTGTTCCATTAAACTCAAGCCAACAAATTATCTTATATGGAGAACACAAATGTCTCAGTTGATTCAAGTGATGAGATTAACCTATCTCATCACAAAGAATGAACCAACTAAAAGTACCTATTCCATTGGACATACTATTGAGAAAGTTGTAGCAGTTGAGAAGGATGCAGAAGACAACAACAATATTGATGATTGGGAAAATAAGGATGTGTTGCTAAAAAGTTGGATCTTAGACTCCTTAACAAAAGAAAGCATGTACCTGATTGTAGGTTGCTCAACTGCCAAGGAGATGTGAGAATGCTCGGAAGAATCTTATCTTGAAGCAACGAAAGATAAGGAGTTCCAGCTCAAACAACAACTGCAAAGTGTTAGGTTAGGAACCAAAAAGATTGATTAATATATTAAGGAATTCAAAGGCATATGTGATGGCCTTACAACCATTCACAAGCCTATGTATGAAGATAAAAAAGTAATTAATTTTGCTAGAAGTTTAGGTCTCAAGTACAAGACCTTCAAGACTTTCATGCTAGGTAAGACACCATATCTCACTCTTAATCAATTTGTTAATGCTCTCAGGGATTTTGATATGAGGGAGGATGGAAAAGAAGTGCCACAACAAAATCATAACGTGGCATTCTCTGCCCAAAGGGGCAGGGGGAAGAGGAAACTACTCTCAAAGAAGAGAAAATAATAACTTCAATTTCAGAGGAAAAAGCTTTAAGCCTGCTGGATAAGGAACAAGTTCTTATAACAGATATGGACCAGGTTCTCAGAACAGTCCTTCAAGTGAAAGTCAAGAGGGAAACAATATTGACTAGTGCAAAATTTGTGGTAGGAATAACCATACTACTCTTAAGTGTTTCTATATGTGGGACTACTCTTGCCAAGCTGCAGATAAGCTACCACAAGCATTAACTGCTATTAGTCTACAAAACACTACCAATGACACCTTGTATGTGGACTCAAGAGCAAGTAGTCATATGACATATAACTCAAGTATTCAAACTGGTCTTAAACACTATAATGGACCAGATAAAATCATTATTGGGAATGGATCAAAGTTAGACATAACACATGTTGAGAACATACCAAGATCATGCCTAAAGTTAAGAGAAGTTCTTGTAGTTCCTAAGATAAATAAAAATCTACTATCAATTAGTAAACTTGGAAAGGATAATTGTTGCACTTTTGAATTTGATGAAACTAACTTTGTTGTAAAGGACAAGAAGACAAGGTCACTACTGGTCAAGGGATATGTACTCTATGCTTTGGAAGATAACAGTCTCTTTGTTAAACTGTTGCACATGATTGGAACACATCAAACAACATGTGGCATATTAGATTAGGACAAGCTAATTTGAAATCTTTAAAAGTTTTGAGTAGTAATAACTACATCTATGTTAGTAGTTGGAATAAAATATCTACTGTTTGTTCTAGTTGCCAGTTGGGCAAGAGTTGTAAACTTTCATTTGGTTTGGGAAATTAAATTGAGAAGGAACCTTTATCGAAAATTCATTATGACTTGTGGGGACCTGCTCTCGTTGAATCTTCTCAACATATGAAATATTTTGTTGGTTTCATAGATGATCACATAAGATATAGATGGATTTATCTATCGAAAATGATATCTGAATATTTTGAAGTCTTTGTAAAATTCGAGAAGATGGTGAAAAAATAATTTTCTAAGGAAATTAAGATATTTCAGTGTGATGGAGGTGGTGAGTTTATCAAAAACAGACTTCATCAAGTATTTGGAAGATTGTAGCATTGTGAGGCATATTTCATGTCCTAACACACCTGAACAAAATGGAGTTTCAGAAAGAAAACATAGGCATATTGTGGAGTCTGTCTTAACTCTACTACTTCATGCTAACCTACCTTTGTTTCTATGAGTTAAGACTTACCTCACTACAATGTTCCTCATTATTAGATTGCCCTCCTCATTCCTAAAAATAATGACTTCATTTGCTACGTTGTTTGGAGAGAAACCTGATTACAATAGCCTAAAAGTGTTTAGGTGTAGATGTTTTTCATATATCAAGGGTAGCAACAAATTCAGTCCAAAGACTTACCCTTGTGTATTCATAGGGTACAACAGCTTACACAAAGGATATAAATGTTATCATCCCCCTACAAGGAGGTTGTATGTATCCAGACATGTGTTTGATAAAAACCCATTACCCTATGTGTCTCCAAATCAATCTCAGACTAACATTGATATCTCACCTATGCTACTTTTGTTGAATCTTGCTCTAAATTGTAAGCACATGATAATCATAATTCATGGTAAGTACAACTGATAGTACACAAGTTACTGGTGAAAATGCTACTACAATAACCCATATACTCATTGATGATGAGAGTGTTATTGACTCCTCAGTTGAAGGATCAAATGATGATCATGAGAAATAGGTCAAAGTGATGATACACACATAGGTAATGAAACCTAGATTGATAAGGCTCCAATTGCAGATTTAGGATCTGCTAGTGGCAGTAGGGAACATGTTGAACATGCAGGTCTAGTCAATGGTGATTTATCAAATCCCACTTTCTCTGTGTCTAATTCACAAAGAATACATTTAGAAGTTGGCTTCTCCAAGTGGAATATGCTTACTCATCATCAACATAAAGATACTACACTACAATCAACTACTTCAGTTGATGTACATCTTGCACCACAAGGGCATCATATGATCACCAGACATAAGGCAAAAGAAGGACACCTATCATTTGTTGCTCACAACAGCAAGAAGATCTTGAGGGAACCAAATACACTGAGGAAGTACTAAGCGAGTAGAAAAATAGTATATACAAATACATATATTTCGTTCTATACACTTATAATTATACAAATGCAGATCTTCCCCTACCAGTTCTTTTTTGCCTTTCTCTCTTTCTTGTTTTATACAAACACAAATTATACAAATTATAATGTATAGTTTGTGTTGTATAAAACGAGAGAGAGATTTGATATACAAATGTTTTATTTCGATTCAATTGTATACAAATTCAAATTTTATGCAGATATACAAACACAATCATTAATACATATACATAGTAGTTACATATATACAATTATCTAACCGATATACATATACAATTGCTGTTGTTTCATACAAACAAGGTGCTCGCCTGTGATTTATACAAATTTGATGCTCCATTTTGCTATGGATCTCAAATAACAAAACTGTAGCTATAGAGCGCTAATATGTTTTTTATGTTTGCTAAATCTAAAATTTACTCTAAAAAATATCTTCCAAACGAAAAAGGGTTAAAAATGTCCTTAAACTATGTGAAATGAACAAAAATATCTTCCATTTATGGTTTGGCCTAAAAATGTTTTGCAGTTAATACTTTGATCGAAAAATATCTTTATTGTTACTTAATAGGTCAAAAACCCTTTTCAAATAATTATATTATTTATTTTCTTTTTAACACATTCTTTTTCTAATAATATTTTTTAATTAACAGATATTAATCCTACTTCAATTCGGAAAAAAACAAGAAAATTCCTATCTTATTATAATTATTTTATCCTTATATAAATAAAAATTAATCGTGTATTTACTATAATCTTATAAATATGACATATATTATGACATACATTATCCGTTAAAAGAGATATGAAATTATTCTATTTTAATTAATAAAATGAGAGTAAGAAGAAAAAATTATTTTCTACATTTTTATTACTTAAAGTAATTATAAAAGAAAGAAAACAAGAATAAAGTTCTTTAACAAAACATTAAATTATTCAAAGAGTCCCCCACACATTGAATCCTTTCCCTTCCTTGACGTTACTTACTATCTTCCAGCCGAAACAAAAACTATTACCCCTTTTTGGATAAGTCCTTTTCCATTTTCGTTCTTCAATTTTCTTGTGATCTCAAAAATCTTTGATGGGGAGATTATTTGTGTTGACTCTTGAAGGCAAGATCTACAGCTGCAAGCACTGTGGAACTCATCTTGCCCTTTCTGAAAACATTGTTTCCAAGGTTTTCCTCCATCATTTCTGTTTGATCATTCTGTTATTGTGATTTCTTGAAATTGAGATTTTTTAAATTTTGATTTAGATTTATTTCGTTGTAAAAATACAATCTTTGGCTTGATCGGTGGTTTCGGTTTCGTTTATAAAACTTGTTAGGGATTGTTGTTGGTCTTTTTAAGTAATTTTAGATGTATATAAAAATTGGCTACTTTAAATCAGCTATGTGAGTGAAGAAGGTCTCAGATTGAGTAATTTTGCCCTAAAGGAGATGTATTTTTTAGCATCAAAGAGCTGGGTTTTGTGGAGTTGCTGGTTTTGGAGTAAAAGGGATTGTATGAGCATTCTTTGTGAACTTTTTAAAAAATAGTAGTTATTATTGCTGATAACATACCATACAATATTCCTGCTTAATCCAGTTATGAATTAGAGGAGTTGTTTGTTGAGTCTGATACTTGGAGTATACTTGATTGGCATTTTCCATTTGTTCCATGTCTGTGTGCTCTATTTTCTATATTTTGATCAATTTGGTGCTTGTTTAGTCACTTTATTTTGGTCAATTTCATTGTAATGTGCATTCATGACTTTCTTTATTATATAAGTTGACTTTGTAGGTCAGTCTGTCCTATGAAAAATTCAATATGACTTCTATAGCATAGAATCAGAGCACATTTTCAAGTGTTGGTGCTTTGAAACTAATGTTTCTTAGAAAATTCAAATGCTTTTTTATGGAGTAAAATATTGATTCTGCAATTAATTATATTGAAGTTTAATGTTGTTTCATCCCCTAAATAATGTATGTAGTCATTCTGAGTTATGAAGTTATCTAACTCTATGTTTTCCTTCTGATCTTTCCTTCAGTCTTTCCACTGCAGACATGGGAAGGCTTATCTCTTCAGTAAAGTGTAAGTCTCTTTGATTCTGCACATTCAATCATCAGATATGTTTGTGACATTTTCACATGTCCAATCTTTAAACTTGCAGCATGAAAATCACAAGTGCAACTTACAACTTCTGTTGGTTTTATTCTTGTTAGAGTATGAAGTACCATTTATTTCCTCTGATTGTTGTTAAGCTTTTCTTGGCATCGATGGGACATGAGTCATTTGTAGCTTGGTTAGATGAACAATGATATTACTACGGTCAAGCTTATCCATACCTCTGGTACAGAAAGATGAAAAAAGCTACCATATAAATCCTCTTATTTGACTTCCACCCCTTTTTTTATTGGTGTGGAGGACACTGTTAAACTAAAAAGTGAAAAAAGATGAAGTATTGAAGAATTCATGTTGGTAGTAGTTAGCCAAAATTTTCATGATTTTCATGAAAAAAGATTTGTTTTTCAAAAGTTGAGTGCAACTGGAGTATGTGCAAATTATTTGGCTTTTACTCTATGTGGGTCAGATAGCTCTCAGGATCTTTGATTTTGTTATTAGCTCCGAGTCATTATTATTATGGAAGGTCACAACCAACCTAGAATATTTGAGAGCACATGAAAAGTTGTGTACAAGGCAGGCTATACCCTGTAGGTTCAGTTTGTTAAAGGCATGGTACTGTATATTTATATCTTCATACATTTGTTTCATTGACATTGCCCTCAGGATCTTTGATTTTGTTATTAGCTCCGAGTCATTATTATTATGGAAGGTCACAACCAACCTAGAATATTTGAGAGCACATGAAAAGTTGTGTACAAGGCAGGCTATACCCTGTAGGTTCAGTTTGTTAAAGGCATGGTACTGTATATTTATATCTTCATACATTTGTTTCATTGACATTGCCCTCAGGATCTTTGATTTTGTTATTAGCTCCGAGTCATTATTATTATGGAAGGTCACAACCAACCTAGAATATTTGAGAGCACATGAAAAGTTGTGTACAAGGCAGGCTATACCCTGTAGGTTCAGTTTGTTAAAGGCATGGTACTGTATATTTATATCTTCATACATTTGTTTCATTGACATTGCCCTCAGGATCTTTGATTTTGTTATTAGCTCTGAGTCATTATTATTATGGAAGGTCATAACTCATAACCAACCTAGAATGTTTGAGTGCACATGAAAAGTTGAACAAGGTAGGCTATACCTTTTAGGTTTAGTTTGTTAAAGACATGGTACTTTATATGTATATCTTCATACATTTGTGTCATTGACTATAAAATTAGCACCAGAATTTGATCTATTGGAATCACTATAGAACCTAGTGGGGATTTTACCAGACTATTATATCGTGTACTTTTGAGTGTATTTTCCAGGAGTACAAATATTAACACATCAATATATGGAATAAATTCTTACTTGACTTGGGTTATTTTCCACTTGGTAGCAGCATTACAATAGTTACATGGCTGAAATACATATATTATGCTCAACTTGATTGCTTTCCTGTTCAAGAGTTCTGCTCTTCTCAAATCTCTTCATTTCATTTTATCATTTAGTAGAAACATACAAAATGATAATGCACTTTGTAGTTCTGTATATTCTATACGCCTTTTTTTCTTTGTAGTTCTGTATATTCTATACTCCTTTTTTGTTTCTTTTGACAGGGCGAATGTCACTTCTGGCGAGATAGAAAATAGAATGATGATGACTGGTATGCACACTGTGGCAGACATTTTCTGCGTCTGTTGTGGGTCAATTGTTGGATGGAAATATGTGAGTATGGAGTGATAAAATGCTAGACATTGTCGTTTGGCAGTTGCTAGAAGTTTTAGTTGTTCCTAATATAGCAATTCTTTTCAGGAGACCGCCCATGAGAAGAGCCAAAAGTACAAAGAAGGAAAATCAGTGCTTGAGCGGTCAGTTGATTACTTCAGTTTTCTTTAGAATTGAGTTAGGAACATATCATAAGTCCTCACTGAGGTACTTTCTTTTATACTCAACAGGTTTAAGATTTGTGGCCCTGATGGAAGCCATTACTGGGCTAGTCATGATACTCATGTTGCAGGAAGTGATGCTGAAGGTGTTTGATCACCATCCAGAACAAAAATTCCCAAAATGTACATTCTTTAACCCACCACCCCATTAGTTCTTTATGAACCATTGGATTCTTTAATAGCTTAAGCTACTACAACTTCTTTAAGCTTGTCCTCTATTGTGTAATGATAATATGGAAGCAGCCATGGGTTGTGGCAAACTAACATGACCATCTGCCTTTATTTGTTTGCAATGACAAGACATTACTAGTAGCAACCACTCTGCTTTCATTGCTTCGATCTTTCCATAGTTGTTTGGTAGCTGGATAGAGTTATGCGGGTATTAGTTATGCACGTATTACTTATGTAGGGTTTAGTTATGCAGGTATTACTTATGCGGGTATTAGTTATGCAGGTATTAGTCAAGCAAGTAGTCTGGACATGAATTTTTGAAATAAAACCAAGACTATAAATTGATTTGCCGTCTACTTTCCCCTTTTCATAACCATCCCATATCCTCCCTGAATGACTACATAGTTCTGGCAACAACAAAAGCTTAAAAAATCGGCAGTGAGGAAACATCTAATACACTACACCGCACCTTACCCCCATCATCACATCAAAACTTGGTAGAGTTCACAGGAGTAAAACAGGTCTGGTATGGTGCAGTGTTGTCAAAAGCGAAAAGCGCAAAAAAGCGCTAAAGCCCTGATAGAGCTTAAAGCGCAAAGCGCACTAAAAGCGTGGGCTTCACTAAAAAAAGCGCACTATGAAGATTTTTAAAATATATATATACTATAGAACATAATAGACACAAAAATAGTAAATATATAGTGCTTATAATGAAGATTGGTTTATCAAAAACATATGTTGCTTATATATTCTACTTCTTTCTAATCACTAGAATAATATTACTTCCATATCATCTTCCTCAATAGGGTGATTCTCATTGGTATCAGTATCACTAGATTTATAGCCTTCAATCTCTTCTTCCCCCGACTCATCTGAATCAACCTCATCTTCTATGTCAACACGTGGAGCTCGGGAACTTGAGGCATTAGTTGTAATAACTTCCGACTGTCTCTTTTGTCGCCTTGTGTATGCCAACACATCCTCACTGCCCGACGCTCTTGAAACATCACCCCAAGTTAAGTTGTCATCACCAAACACCAATTCATCTTCTGCTTCCATATTAATACCCATCTTCCCAACCAACCATTCATTACTATGATCAATGTTATCCAACGAGATTGGATCAATGACACTCCGCAAGTCATAACGAGCTTTTAAAGCACGATTATACTTAACAAACACTAGATCATTCAATCTTTGATGCTCCAATCTGTTTCTTTTTTTGGTATGGATCTGTTGCATTGGTTAGTGTTAGTAAATTAGTCTAATTGATTAACTATGCAAAGAAAAATTAATAAATATGATGCGAGCACTTAGTACTTACATGCTCAAACACACTCCAGTTACACTCACATCCAGCAGAACTAGCTGTTAAACCCAAAATTCTAATGGCTAATTTTTGGAGATTGGGAGCTGAATTACCATATAAATTCCATTCAACTGTAAAAAGTGTTATGTAGACATCATTATGTATAAGTTATTACCTAAGTAAGAAGTATTAAGTAAACTTTTAAACATAAACTAAATAATTAATAATTTTAATGTTATTGTATTCACTTACCAGGAGATCTTTTCGTTCTAGCTCTTTTTGCAATAGGAAGGCCAAATTGTTGTTCAATCTTGTGTACAATGGTATCTCTGATATGATCTTGTCTTGTACTTCAGTGCTTGGAACCAATTTTTCAATACAAGCATACAACCCATCTGTTACTTCTTGACAATTCTCAATACCTGGATTTTGAAAGAAGAACTCTGGATTTAAATAATGTCCAGCAGCATGTAATGGATGATGCAATTGGCATTGCCATCTTTCATCAATAATCTTAAAGATATCTTTATATTTTGCAGCATTCCCTTCAAATGCCTTTGCAATAGCCTCCTTAGCTCTATCCACGGCTTCATAAATGTACCCCATGGCAGGTTTTTTCTCATTATCAGCTAATCGCAACACTTTAACAAGAGGCCCCATTATCTTCAAAATATTAGAAACCTGACTCCAGAATGTTGCCGTCAAGACAATATGTGTTGCACTTTTCCCCCTTGGTAACTTAGCCCACCTACTAATCACCCATTTGTCAGATGTAAACATTGCTCGCAGATTTGTTTTTTGACAATGCAACCGTTGCAAAGTCAGAAAACTCGTTGCAAATCGAGTAATTCCACATTTCACCAACTCTTTATTTTTAGTGAAATGTCTCATCATATTTAAGACTCCTGAGTGTCCATAAATGAAACTGACAAGGGCAATTGCTTTTTGGAGGGTCTTCTTGATGATAGGAATCTTCCCTATGTCTTCTAACATAAGATCTATACAATGAGCTGCACATGGCGTCCAAAATATGTGTGGTCTTTTTCTCTGTAACAGTTGACCTATAGAAAAAAAGGGTAAATAGATATGTTAAAATTTAGAAATCAAAACTTTGATCGATATTAGAAAGTAAAACATAAAACTTAGATTTTTAAAGCAATAAATTCTTACCAGCCAACACAAAGTTGCTACCATTATCACTTACAATTTGAACCACATTCTGTTCTCCAACGCGTTCCACATATCTATCTAGCAATTCACATAACTTCTCTCCGGTCTTAACAAGTGAGGAAGCATCTATCGACTCAATGAACATTGTTCCATGTGGAGAATTCACCAAAAAGTTTATCAGAGTTCTCTGTTTTTTATCTGTCCAACCATCTGCCATAATGGAAGTTCCATACTTCACCCATTCTTCTCTATGTCTGTTTATAATCTCATTGGTCAACTCAACTTCCTTCCTAAGTAATGGAACTCTTAATTCATGGTAGCTTGGAGGCTTCAAGTTTGGACCATACCTTCCTACAGCCTCAATTGCTTCCTTAAAACTTTTTGAGCGAGCTACATTGAATGGGATCCCATTATCATAAAAGAAGCGAGCTACTTTTTGAATCGTCATTGCTCTTGCTTCTTTATCACACGAGTCTTTGATATTTGTTTGCCTAAGTGTTCCACGCTTTTGTAGAAACATATCCATAGGTCCCTTTCCTTTGGCCAGTTTCTTATTAGAGCCACTAGGAAAGCTTCCTCCGCCTCTTTTCTTATGATTGATCTCTTGGACTTCATCTTCTCCACCAACATTGTCTTGATATTCAAACTCATCAAATTCGGGAAACTCGTTAGTATAGACTTCCTTTCTTATTTTTTTCTCCTCCATGTAATTTTTCAGTTCCTCTCTAACCTCCTCTGGGCATTTTTTACACTTCGCTGCATTCCTAAAATTTCCAATCAAATGTTGTTTTGCCCAATTAATTCCACCCGTGGTTGTTTTTCCACAAAAATTGCACGTGACTCTTGTAGTGTCATCGGGGTCCTTCAAGTAGTTATATTTCCAACCAGGATCCCTTCTATTGCCTTTAGACAAGTCCTCTGCCATTTCTACTTCTGAAAAAAGAAGAAGTTATAATATAGCAGTTATAATTTCTAAATAATAAATAATAATACACAACAAAAACAAAAAAAAGGGACACAGGTTCTTTGTTATTTTTAAGCTGAAACAAAAAAAAAATGTATAAAGAACTTTGCATGCAATTATAACTCAGCAAATAATGAAATACAACAAGTCAACAACTACATATATATGGGGTCCACATGTCCACCACTATGGCTATATGGCTTCTAAGAAAATTAGCTTTGTTCTTATCCTATTACATGTGTTAAATTTTCATTGATCATTATTAAATTAAAGACACCATAAGTCATTAAACAAGGACAAGTGTCCCATATTTTCATTTAGTTTTAAATTTTCTACAAAGATAAAAAGGAGTATGAACTATTGAATGTTCAGCATCAACAATTGATGAAATCAGTAAAAAAGTAAGAAGAAATAAGAGAAAGAAGATACCTATATTTGCTTGCTGCTTGTTCAGCCAGCGGAAGAAGAATCAGATCTGATTGTTTTTTTTTGTGCTTCAAGCCTTCAAGTCCTCTTGTCTTCTTATAATTCTTCATCTTCTTCTTTTTTTTTTTTGGTCTTTTAGAAACTCTGTGACTTCCCATTAATTGCAGTATAGGGAACTGAAACATACTCTTTATAATAATTTAAAAGGACCCCTTTTTAAAAATTTAAACTGATGTTTTAAAAAAAATAATAGAAGGGCCCACTAACATGAGCCTCGCCTTATAGATAACAACTATTTGGCTATAATTAAGATTATTCAGCAGATGTGTAATGACCTATTCTGTCATTATAGTTGTTTAGGGCTATAGTACCCTTGTGTAGATCTCCGTGGGTCAAGAGTTGGTAGAAATCTAGAAATGGAAAATCGAGTATGAAAATTTGCTAGTGTTTCACTATAGCGGACACTTTCTTTGTAATAACGAGATCACTATTTCAACCTCATTAACTTCTGTTGAGCAGTTCATATACCCAAAGAATCAATTTTATGGGGTTTCTAGGTTCCCCAAATTCATAATTAAGGCTAGGTTCATAATTCTATACTAGAAGACAAACTTTAACGGACTAGAATTGAAAATCATTCATAATTAACCTGCCCCACATGTTGTGCCATCAAAATAATAACCCTAGGTTTCTATGCATAAAATCCTATGGACATACCTATCAATTCTGGGAGGAAACCGAATTATGGAAGAAATGAATGAACGGAAAGCACTTACCTTACCAGAGAAAAACCCCAAATCTTTGAAAAATCTCCTATGGGATTCTTTGGTCAAATATTTTACATTATGACTAAGTACGGACGAAAGCTAACATAAAAACGTGAGTTACTGTTTTCCGACCTCTATAGCAAAACTTCGCAACTTCGTTATGATCATGCATGCTTATGATTTGATAAAGTCATCTGTATATAATTGATTAGACCTTCTAAAATGTAATATCCCATATTTTAAACAACGACATATTAGTCATTAGCCAAGAAAAAATCAAATGGGCCTTAGCCCATTAGAAACCTAATAAGGGAAAAATTAAATTAAGCTAAATAAATTATTGGAGTTAAGAGTTTTGTCAGCAACTCTTGGAAAAAAGAAGGAAGAAAGAGTACGTTCTTAGAGTCTCTTCCTGTGAAGGAGCATGGAATCGATTAAAGCAGAGAAAAATAACTAAATGGAGAAGAAGTGGAACTCTTGCTATTTCAAGTATGGATTTCAAGGTAAGTATCTTAACTTAGTTTAAAGATTGAATTTGTATATTCCCTGACTATAAATTTGAGAACTGAGAGTTTGAAAAACATGGGCTTAGAAGGAATAAAGGAAACTCTGCCCGATTTTCTGTAAATATATGGTAAGGCTTGCTTTGGGATTCTTTCCCCTTAGCGCCGGTCACAGACCTAATTTGGGTGGTGACAAAGTTACATTAGTTTTGCTTATTATAGGGTGAAGTAATCAACAATGAGACTGTTTTGCGGGATCTGAAGCACCAATTTGATATAAATTGACAGATTGAGAGTCTATCATAAAACGATGTGTCTGTCTTTCTTTCTCATTCCTCTTTTTGTGTGACTAATAGGGTCTACTAGATGAATCTAATATTGTTTATCTTCCTATCACATATCTTGAACTTAGTCGTCCAATAACAAGAATAGTCCAAAGGTCTGGAGACATTAAGGGTCACCTTTGTAAACAACCGTCTCTCCCAATAAGGGGAACAAACAAATGGTTGGAAAAGCCAAGAAAGAGGGGGTTATGTCATTGTGAGGAATTCTTCGTGCACCTATGTGATAGGTAATATAGTTTTTTTCTGAAAAGAGTACTACTCTGCACTTTAACAACATGAGAGTGTTACTGTTAGGACACGTATCTTCCTATACCGAGCAAGATATATTAATTGACAGAGCGAATAGATTCAGGCAACAAAATATAGCCCAAGAGCAGCTCCAGGCAACTAGAAGGATTCAGATTTGTCTCAAAAAAAAAAAAGTAGCCTAGAGATTTCTAAAGATAAAACCTCCAAGTTTCTAACAACTCAAAGATCCTTAAAGGTTCTTGGAAAATATTCTTGGGTGAAATACTTAAAGCTTTATAAGCTCGAGCATGTTTCAGCAAGTGTTATAGTTCTGGTAGCATACAGACGGTGAACGTGGTTAATTACTTGGTATAATAATGTACTATTCAAAATACCAGTAGGACAACACCAAAGACTTGAGGCGATTCACTAAGTTATTATGGATTGTTTTTGTCTAGACAGTTGAGAATGAGTAACTTAATAAGGAATTTTAAGGAATTTGTTCAAAATGATTCGTTGGAACTAAGATATGACTCAGGATTATTCAATTAGCTAGATATGCTCCCTATTTATTAACTAATGGAGATTTTTTTGAAAGGATGGTTAGCCTCTTAGACTGCGCAGTAACCTCGCACACAAATGCTTTACCTACTTTGAGGTCGTTGACATTGCTAAGCACATTTTGAAAAACATGTGAAGTTATAAAAAGAGCAACCATGGATTCATGCTAGGTTGAAACTGGAAAAAAAAAAAGAGAGAGAGAAGGAAATCTCAGGCTTTAGAAAGTAGTGATGTTATACCATGATGAGGGTTCAAGATTTACTAAAGGGCATGAGGGAGGAGATATTTATTCTAATTTAGAAATGGTATTGGTAGTGACATAATTTAAAGATGTATTTTTGTGGATTTGCCAAGACCTACTAGCACGATAAATAGATTTTTCTGTTGACTTGGTGTGGAGTGCAACCCTTTTGATGCCCCTATATCGTATGACACCGAGGGAGTTCAGAAGAGATAAGTAAATAATTGTAGGTCATATTAAATAAAGGTTCATCAGACTGAAAGTATCACTGGTGTGCTTCGACTACATACTTTTGAACAAGTAACGACATAATAAATCCTAGTTGTCTGGAATAGATTTCATACATAATTGGTTACAACGAGTCATCCTCTTGTCGGAAAATCAATCCCCAGTTTGGGTTATTATCAACTTACAATCAAAGAAAGATGATATTTCTAAGACCACCTCCAATTTTGAGTGCAAATATTATGAGTTCCCTGTGATATCTCTCGGACTGGTCAATGTTCAATGTGCATTCGTGGACTTAATAAATAGGGTGTTCAAGACATTCTGTACAGATTGTTTAATAGTGTTTGCAGATGATATTTCTGTATACTCTCATAGTCGAGAAAAACATAAAGATGAGGAGGAATTGGTTACAAACACTGTGAGGCATCGACACTATGTAAATGCTAAGTACAATTGTGACTAGACTCAATAGCATTGCTTGGGTATGTTGTATCTAATGATGGGATTTTGGCGACACCTAAGTTGGAAAACGTAGTTCAGAAATGATACAAGCCCACTACTCTTACAGAGAATAACAACTTCTTGATTTTAACAGGCTTTGTGCATAGTTTCTTTGGAATAACACTACTCTAGAAATTACAACTCCACTTAATTACCAACTACAAAAAAAAAAGATGAAGTTTCAGTAAACAGAGGAATATGAATAGATGCTTTTAGAAGCTCAGAATATATATGTTTGATCACCACAACAGTGTTAGCCTTCCTGTCAAGTTTTGGAGGATTCATGATGCTCTGTGATGTTTCGAGGGTGGGATTATGACGTGTTCTCATTAAGAAAGATCGTGTGACAGTTATACTTCGAGATATCTAGATAAGCATGAGCAGGACCGCCCTCTCATAATTTGAAGGTGGTTACAATGGTATTTGCGCTAAAGTTCGGAAGCACTCTTATACAATGAAACCAATGCGAATTATACAAATCGCAAGAACCTGAGATGTAAGTTTAAAAAAAAGAAGAAGATTTGATCCTTAAATTTACACGGATGGACAAAACTACTCTGTCTATGTCAAATTTTACTATTCGACGTCATCTGGGAAACAAAGTTGTTTAGATAGATGCTTTGAAAAGGAAATCCATAGGTTATATGGAACATAATGTTCACGTGAAATGACTTTTAGCTGGTGAAGCAGTGGAAGTGTTTGGAGAGTCCAGATAATATAACAACAGGCTTCTTTGTAGGACAGGCAGGCTGGACGAGGCAGGTGAAAATTGCCTAAGTGTGGCTATTTATACAAGGGAAAATAGCTCATGTGAAAGGACTTTTAGCCTAGAATTTGCACATACTCAGGGATACAAGTATCAAATTAGTGTGAGAAACTCAGAGACACTATTTGCTTATGTTCAGCTCAAGTCTTTATTGGTAACACATATCAAGGCCAACTAATACGAGGATGAGAAGTTCTGTGAATATCGAAATGAGATTCTAGCGGGTAAGGACAAGGATACGACTTTTGATTGTTATGTGGTTTCCCATTTAACATAGATGGTTTAAGGCAGGTTATTCTTGAGGAAGTCATAACTCTAACTACACTATAGGTTCGGGATCACCAAGAAGTAATATTTCCTTAGAGAATTATATTGATAGGACAAAAAAAATGTTGCTATCCTTGTTTCTAGTTGTTTGACTGGTTAACATGTTAAAGTTGAGCATCAACGACCCTTAAGATCAATACAACAACTCGGGATCTCTAGAGTGAATATGAAAGTGTTACCATGGATTTTGTGACCCATTTAACATGAACTCCTAGAGGTTACGACTCTGTATGGTTAGTTGTAAGTCGACTCAATCGGGATATAACGGAGGAATATAGTAGAGATATGCTTGAATGGAATTTTTGACTCTATGAAGTTCCATTATTGTTTATATTGGACGGTAAATCACAATGTACAACATATTTTTGAAATTTGTTTCAGAAAACCTTGACTACATTTCTAGAGGATATTCTAAAATCTTTCGTTCTTAATGTAATTGGAGGTAGTTGAGATGCTTATCTAGCATTGGCTGAAATTGCCTATCACAAAAAATCACACTACACAATAGATGGATCCATATGAAGAATTATGATAGGTGACGTCTTTCTCCTATTAGAAAGTCTGATGTTGGAGACATTAATGTATTGGGACCAGACTTGGTATTGAAAGCTTGGAAAACGTTCAGTTAGTCAGACAAAAGTTGCTCGCAATTCAAGTAGGTTAAAGGTTTATACATAAAAGAGGAAAGGAAATTTAGAGTACATAGTTGGGGACAAAACCTTCCTAAGAGTCCATCAAGGAATAGCGTGAAGTGATTTGAAAAGAAGAAGAAGAAGAGCAAATTTGAGCTCAAAATTTGCAAGACCATATAAAATTTCTAGACCAGGTGAGAGTAGTGTTCTACCTTTTGAAACCTTCTTTTGAGATGCATTTTGGTTGTTCAGTTTTCTACATCTGTTAAGAAAATGTATATTAAACTCCTCTTGTGTGCTTGAAGCACCAACTATACAACTGGATGATAACTTAACATATGAGGAGGAATCAATGGCCGCTGTTGACAGACAACGAAGAAATTTTGGTCAAAATAAATTGTGTCCATGAAAATCGTATGGGGAAAACATACCATTGAAGAAGCTACTTGAGAATTGGGAGAGGATATGAAAGGTCAAGTATCCACACCTATTCTGAGTTACAAATGACTTAAATTCGGCCCCGAATTTATTAAGGTGGGGAGAATGTAATATCCCATATTTTAAACAAGGACATATTAGTCATTAGCCCAAAAAAAATCAAATGGGCCTTAGCCCATCAGAAACCTAATAAGGGAAACATTAAATTAAGCTAAAGAAATTATTGGAGTTAAGAGTTTTATCAGCAACTCTTGGAAAAAAAAAGGAAGAGAGAGTACGTTCTTGGAGTCTCTTCCTGTGAAGGAGCATGAAATCGATTAAAACAGAGAAAAATAACTAAATGGAGAAGAAGTGGAACTCTTGCTATTTCAAGTATGGATTTCAAGGTAAGTATCTTAAATTAGTTTAAAGATTGAATTTGTATATTCCCTGACTATAAATTTGAGAACTGAGAGTTTGAAAAACATGGGTTTAGAAGGAATAAAGGAATCCGTTAAACTCTTATTATCTTACGGTTTGAGTGAGTATATTAAATGTTTGGGCCAAACTTTTGGTAGTTCGGCATAAACCGAAGAAGAATTGCTGGACAGTGCCATTAGTTCTGTTTATTATAGGGTGAAGTAATCAACAATGAGACTGTTTTGCGGGATCTGAAGCACCAATTTGATATAAATTGATAGATTGAGAGTCTATCATAAAACCTCGAAGATTGGGTATTCTGAATTTAGTATGAATTAGCCTAAACGAATGAAGTATTATGAGACCGATATGATGTGATTATAGATTGATTGAAGGAAGTCATACAGATTGCCCAAGTGACAGATTTGGTACTTCAACA
>NW_006239145.1:76258-79589 GCF_000226075.1 Solanum tuberosum | reverse complement strand
TTATTGAAAAGGTTTTACACTTATTTGAGAAATAGTATTTTGACAGGTGATTGTTAAACTTTGAAATGATATGATTTGATAAGATTTAAATGCTCTGTTCGATTTTCGAATGCTTCTACTGATTATAAGAAAAGTATAAATGGGAGTAGACCTTGATGAATCCCGTAGCTAACGGCGGGTTCGTTAGACCTGGTGCACCTTGTAGTTCTGATTACTAATAAAGCCCTTGCTAGTGGGAAGGTAGAACTAGTATACTGTTACTGATATCCCTCGAGTAGGGACCTACTGATATGAATATTTAACTCCTTTATGAGGAGTTTACTGTTATTGGTTACTTTTTAAAGAGAAAGCCACACTGATTACATGATTCATCCTTGGAAACCTCCCAGCTATAAGATTTGATATGGAAATGTTTTTTTGAGTTTACTATTAAGTATTTACATTGATTTTGCTTATATGAGGCACATAAGATTGAATAATATTATGATTTCTGAAAAGGCATTATTTCATCATTTTGATTATTATACTAGCATGTTTTCTGACTTGTCCCTTATTAAAATGGTTGTGGTTAAGTATTATTACTCACTGAGCTAGCGTCTCACTCCTCGCTAATTGTTTTTTCAGAGAACTCAGGTGGTATTAAAGAGGATTTCATTAGCTAGAGAGTGTGATTCGGTAACACCTGGTGAGCCCCGCATTGCTTCGCGTGGCAAGAGATCTATTGATTTGCTATGGTTTATTTAGTTCTTTAAAAACTCTTAAAGTCACTCCATTCGTCATTCTTTCCTTTGAGTCATGAGTATTTCTTCGTATTGTAGTCAAGTGACTAGTTTGAACTTCTTTTTCATATTTGGAGATATAACTGGTATTATTGCGTCAAAGTTAGACCATTAGTGGATATTAGGTTTTGGTTTGTAGTTGTTATTATTTGTGTTGTGGATTTCCGAGACGGGAAAAATTCAGGCTAGGCACAAAAATAAAGGAAATTCTGCCCGATTTTCTGTAAATTTATGGTAAGGCTTGCTTTGGGATTCTTTCCCCTTAGCGCCGGTCATAGACCTAATTTGGGTCGTGACATAAAAAGGTAAAATTATGTCAGTTTGAATACTCAAGACCTTCGTTTGAGAAAGAAGATGATTAATGTGTTGTCATATTTCGAGAATGAATGTTCCTAAGGGGGAAAGGATGTAACATCCCGGGTGTTTAAGATTGTCCGTCGTCTCATGTTGAGAACTTACGAGTAACTCTAGGGTACTTTTGGACCAAATTATCAACGATAAGGGTATTTGTACCAAAGTATTGACTGCAAGGATAATTTTGTTCATAAATAATAACATTTTTATTCATTTCACATAATTTAAGGATATTTTTTATCTTTTCCATTTTTTAAATGGACTAAAAAGGACAAAAGCAAGTAGCATTAAATTATTCAAAGAGTCCCTCACACATTGAATCCTTTCCCTTTCTTGATGTTACTTAATATCTTCCAGCCGAAACAAAAACTATTACCCCTTTTTGGATAAGTCCTTTTCCATTTTCGTTCTTCCATTTTCATGTGATCTCAAAAATCATTGATGCGGAGATTATTTGTGTTGACTCTTGAAGGCAAGATCTACAGCTGCAAGCACTGTGGAACTCATCTTGCCCTTTCTGAAAACATTGTTTCCAAGGTTTCCTCCATCTTTTCTGTTTGATCACTCTGTTATTGTGATTTCTTGAAATTGGGATCTTTTTAATTTTGATTTTGATTTATTTTGTTGTAAAAATACAATCTTTGGCTTGATCGGTGGTTTCGGTTTCGTTTCTAGAACTTGTTAGGGATTGTTGTTGGTCTGTTTAAGTAATTTTAGATGTATATAAAAATTGGCTACTTTAAATCAGCTATGTGAGTGAAGAATGTCTCAGATTGAGTAATTTTTCCCTAAAGGAGATGAATTTTTTAGCATCAAAGAGCTGGGTTTTGTGGAGTTGCTGGTTTTGGAGTAAAAAAGGGATTGTATGAGTATTCTTTGTGAACTTTAAAAAAAATAGTAGTTATTTTTGCTGATAGCATACCATACAATATTCCTGCTTAATCCAGTTATCAATTAGAGGATTTGTTTGTTGAGTCTGATACTTGGAGTATACTTGATTGGTATTTTCCATTTGTTCCATGTTTGTGTGCTAGTGGCTTCAATATTTCAAACTATTATTGTTATGCCCAGTCCATTGATCAGGTCTTGGGACTGATCTATTTTCTATATTTTGATCAATTTGGTGCTTGTTTGGTCACTTTATTTTGCTCAATTTCATTGTAATGTACATTCATGACTTTCTTTATTATATAAGTTGACTTTGTAGGTCAGTCTTTCCAATGAAAAATTCCATATGACTTCTATAGCATAGAATCAGAGCACATTTTCAAGTGTTGGAGCTTTGAAACTACCGTTTCTTGGAAAATTCAAATGCTTTTTGTATGGAGTAAAATATTGATTCTGCAATTAATTATATTGAAGTTTAATGTTGTTTCATCCCCTAAATAATGTATGTAGTCATTCTGAGTTATGAAGTTATCTAACTCTATGTTTTCCTTCTGATCTTTCCTTCAGTCTTTCCACTGCAGACATGGGAAGGCTTATCTTCAGTAAAGTGTAAGTCTCTTTGATTCTGCACATTCAATCATCAGATATGTTTGTGACATTTTCCTATGTCCAATCTTTAAACTTGCAGCATGAAAATCACAAGTGCAACTTACAACTTCTGTTGGTTTTATTCTTGTTAGAGTATGAATTACCATTTATTTCCTCTGATTGTTGTTAAGCTTTTCTTGGCATCGATGGGACATGAGTTATTTGTAGCTTGGTTAGATGAACAATGATATTACTACGGTCAAGCTTATCCATACCTCTGGTACAGAAAGATGAAAAAAGCTACTAGATAAATCCTCTTATTTGACTTCCACCCATTCTTTTATTGGTGTGGAGGACACTATTAAACTAGAAAGTGCAAAAAGATGAAGTATTGAAGAATTCATGTTGGTAGTAGTTAGCCAAAATTTTCATGATTTGAAATGAAAAAAGATTTGTTTTTCAAAAGTTGAGTGCAGCTGGAGTATGTGCAAATTATTTGGCTTTTACTCTATGTGGGTCAGATAGCTCTCAGGATCTTTGATTTTGTTATTAGCTCCGAGTCATTATTATTATGGAAGGTCATAACTCATAACCAACCTAGAATGTTTGAGTGCACATGAAAAGTTGTGAACAAGGTAGGATATACCTTGTAGGTTTAGTTTGTTAATGACATGGTACTGTATATGTGTATCTTCATACATTTGTGTCATTGACATTGCTCT